>NC_048901.1:22852300-22877321 GCF_011077185.1 Oxyura jamaicensis | reverse complement strand
AAAACTTTTTTTTTTTTTTTTTTTCTTTTTTTTTTTATGTCCTAAGAGGATTTGAATGAGGCAAAATATGTAACACTGACAGACAATAGTTCCACCATGTGCAGGCTGTAAGTTAGTGTTTCTGGTGTCTTTAGCTATAATGGCTTCTAAATTTCTTATCTTACAATATACTAAGTATTTTAGATAAATCTCCCTGTGCATTAGTTATTTTACTAACAGATCATTTAGGCTGTTGATAGATGGGCAGTTGTGTATTGAAAATGGCAGGCATTGATCCATATATCACATGGGATCACAGTAACATCACTGGTAGTTACTTGCATAACTCAGGAAAATGGGATTGTCAAACTGCAGTCTGTTGATAAGGTTGCAACAGGTTGTGCATAAAAGCTTAATAAAAATGAAAAATTGAATTAAAAAAGAAAAGTGTATCCTGAAGTAGTGTTTGAAATAAGAAATAGTGCTATCAATCTGGATATATTTCTATTGCTCTTCTAGGCAGCACCTGAGAACTTATACAACGAAGGCACCATCTGTCAGAGCATCATCTCTGTGTGCAGGTTGTAGATTTGTCTTCAAACCACTTCACAGATGTCCACTGTGTGTCCCACCTGAATGTTGTGAGTACGACACCTACCTCATCAGCTGCCATGGCAATAGCATAGGTGTTGAGTCAAACTTACTAAATATTGAAGGAATTGAGAAAACTTGTGTTGGTTAATAGGCATGTTTAGTTGTGTTTGAGGTGCATGGTAATGTAAGCATACACATGAGTGTTGGTTTTATTGAGTTTAATTCTGGGGTGACCAATCAAATGTACCCTGAGCTCTGACATACATTCTGGTCAGGTGAACATGGCCTGGAGTCCAGCTGCCTCTTGGTAAATAAATCCACTAAAGACAAATGGTGGACTGCATAGTTTCTGGATGTACTCATTCTGCTGGATAGTCAGTAGGGAAAGGGTGTCTTAGGGGGGTGGGCAGTGTGACTGGGGGCACCCAGTAGAGGGAAATGCTTGGATGCATCTAACAGTGATATTGCAGACTGGAGCTATGCACCAAAATGCAGCTCAGAGGCAGCAAAAACAAAGCAGTGAAGTTATCAGTGACTGCAACACTTTTTTTTTTTTTTTTTTTAAAGGAAAAGAAAAAAGGAAAAAATATGATCCATGTGATATAAGCCCTTCTTATGTTTACCCATAGCTTTTAAATACTATCAGAGAATATACAAACTATGCAGGCTATTCACTGGAGCACAAAATTTATTTTCTGCCAGTGTTCGATGAGTGACAAATCAAATCCAAGAATCTCCAGTTGAGAAAATGATATGCCATCTGCTCGCCATTCATTTGTGAAGCGTTTTCATACTGAGAATGGGAGAGATGTGAGTCAAATGATTATGATGCCGTGGACAGATAAATACTCATGTGTATTCTTATCCTTTTAGGAAATCACAAGGAAAGCATCATACTTTGAATTTCTTGTAAATGTATAGATTTCAGATTCTGAAATAAAGTATTTCCATTTAAGGTGATGAAACTTAAAAGGAAAAAAGGTGCTATTTTTCTTCCTTGCAAAGCCCCACAAGTTAATCAGCTAGATCCTTCTAATGAGTCTTGAAGTATTTGCCATTGACCAGCAGCATGCTGCCATTGACAGCAAAGGACTGATTGCCTAAAAGAGAAGCAAACAGATGAGCCAAGGGAATTAGGTTAAATGTAGACTGCTAATGAAAGGGACAATCTCTTTCCTCCTCCCCATGGCTCTTCCTTGAAGCATCTCTGTAGACAACTTCTGGAGCAGCAGAAACTGAGCCAGCATAACGAAGATGAGTGATTTTGTAGAAATCATTAATATGCAGTAGGAAAAACTACAAAATGCTTACTGTAAAGCTGTTGATTCTATTGCCGTATATTACAGTTGTGGAAATTAATGCATTTGCCTTTGTTCAAGCTTGGTAAGTACCGTGAAGCATTAGCAATAATTCCATGGTTGTTACATTTGAAATTGTATTATAGTTGTGATTTTGTTCCTTTCTATAACGTGTCCAAAACCATAACAGACACCAGCTTTTGGCATTAGTTTTGAAGGATTAAGTCTTATTCCTAGTGGATTTGAACTAAATTAGGTAAAGTGTTTCTGAACTCCTGGTAAATCCCAGCATAATTTATTTATACATATATAAATATATATGTACATATAGATATATAAATTTAAGCCTAGTGTGAAGGATTTATTTAGGATGATATTGCTGTAGTTAACCATCCCCTATAATTGCAATTAATAATGTAACTACAATCAAAATGGATCTGAAGTAGGAATATTGCTAAGAAACAGTGACTCCAAAGAACACTGTACGTTGTGGAAAATGAGATTTTGTTGAAGAGTTTTGTCTGTCTCATTTTTAACATTGGGTTTGGCTGGAACTAGAAGATACAAGACAGGTTAAAATAATGTTCTTCTTTTTTCAGAAAGTAAAGTAACCAAGAGACTTGGCAGCCCACGTCAGGGCTGCCAGCTCCAGCAATGAACCAAATTTAGAAGCTGTTATATGAAGAATCTACAGGACATTAAATTTAAATGGTCTCCTTGCATAAATGCCTCCTAAACTAGGTATGTGAATAGTTTGCTGAATTGTTTTTATGATACATTTGCTGTGACTTTCTTGTGTTCTACAGAAATAGCCTTTCTTTTCTTACCTTTTTTTTTTTTTTAAAGGGAGGTTTTTGTTCAGTGATTACTACAGCCCTTGACTCCAAAGAGCACAAATTGCTAAGTCCAAGTGTGTCTGTGGAAATCATGATTGATAGACAAGGGAATAAACTTGAGCCTCCACCCCCAGTATAGGGATAACAGATAGTCGTGAGAAGTGAATTGTTTGGAGACAGGGAGGGTGCAGTGTGTCAAGAGGAACAGCTAGCTTGTTTTTCCTAATTTTTATGAATGTTTTCCATGCCTATGTGTTTGAACATAGCTGTTGGATTTTGGTGAATTATTGAAGTCTTAAATACTGAATTCAAGAGAAAAGATAACTTGTGTTAATAAGGAATTAAAAAATAAAAAATATGTGTCCATGAAAAAGTCAACAAAGATGGAAAGCTGCTCCACCTTTAGATAACAGACTTGGCCAGGTGATAGAGGACTAGAGAAAACAAACTCTTGATCAAAACAGCACCTCTCTGAGTAAAATAATAATCAAAATTTGTGTAGGCTGTCAAAAGAGAAAGAGAACATGACACATCCTTTTCTTGTTCCCCTTTGCGTCATGGTTCAACTGGGTATTTTTCCAAACTTCCATTGGCATTATATTGGGATTATCTTGAGTTACTGTAACTTAGAGGAGATATTTAATTATTGTCAATCTGCTACAAAATATGAAATGAAAGCTAATTCTCAAGCTCTCTTTGTAACATGCATTTTATTTTATTTTTTTCTTCTAAACAAGCAAATAATTTGTTCTACATAGATTTATGAATTGATTACAGCTAGTAAATGTTTCACTGGATAAATTCTTTAGCAAATAGTTTTTTGGCAGTATTTGACCTGATGTCCAGCTAGTTCAATAATACATAAGAGTGAAATCTTTCTTACTATTAATCCCATGCCATAGCATCTCATTTGCTTGTTGCAACGACCCTATGCATAAAATATTTGAAGTAGGTAAGATTGTTACATACAAAAGCAAATGTGAATACAGATTTGTTAGCTATATCTTTCTATGCACTGCTTCTAGGGTAGTTGCTTTATTTGTCAGACACAAGATCTGTCTTGCAAGACTCAGTAAGAAAAATATCAGCTACACAGTTGTCCTTAAAACAACTTCAGACAGGAGCTGTTGTGGAGGATATTGCATTGTGAGGGGAAAATCACTGTGGACAGATGCAGTAAATTAAAACCCCTAGAAACCCCTAAAAAGCCATTTAACTACATCAAAATATTCAGTCAGTACACACTGTAAAAACTTCAAAGGGAATTAGGTGTCATGTAATATTTTGTGCTCCTGAGTAAGGCAGGAATCTACCAAAATATTATTTTCACTTTTCTGATGGCACAGAAAGTTCCACACTCAGAGCAACCTGCAAAATCTGATTTAGATACAATACTTGATATTTGATATTTCATTTCTGACTCTCTTCCAATAAGCTTCTGTCTAAACTACAGTTCTGTAGTCCTGCTGTATGTGTCTATGTATGTGCACGTGCATACATTACACGTAGAACAGGTGATGTAACTCAAGTCTAAATTGAAAAGCATAAGGTAGACAAATCTGCCTTTGGCTAATGACTGGTAATTATTTTAAACTTGCTGTTTGAATTGCAGAGTTACGTTACTCATCATTTCAAAACTCATGCTTTCAAATAGTATTCAATTCATAGCAGAATTATTTTGCGTTAAAGTAGCCATGTAGTGCATATAAATAATAATCTAGGTTTTGCAAAGTGCTGACTAGCAAATTAGGAAAAATATGAAGTACGTCCTCAGTTTCACAGATTCTTTTGGTTTTATTACTAGAAATCGGATGCTAAACCTGATGCTGGCAGTGTGGCAACACCTGCAAAAATGAAGTCCTTGTAAGACAAATGCTGATAAATTCTGTTTGACAGTGCAATATGAGACAGGAAAGGGAACAATCTCACTTCCTCTGGCAACAATAACCAAGCATGGCACCTGCCAGAGAATTGTGGCACTGTTTTAAGAAAAAAATAAATAAATAAATGGAGAGAGAGAGTTCCAGATGAAATACTCTGAGTAAAGGGCTATATATGAATTCTTCAGTAGAGGGCTGTATCGGGAACAGTCTCATTCCAGATTTCCATTACAGCTTAATGCACATAGCTGCAGGTCACAGGCTTCAGTCCCTTAAGAGGACTAGGGTACTGTCAGTACTGCAGGAAAGGAAGGGGGAGAGTAACTATGTCTGGGTGTTGGACAAAGATAGACGAGCAAAAAATAAAATAAATGTGATACTCTACAATCACCAGCCTTGTCCCCAGCCAGCCCTGTCGTTTTGGTGGTGGTGATAAATACGGAGCCTGAGGAGGAAGATGAAGGGCTGAGCCTTCTCCAAGACCCTCCCAAGAGGAAGGAGCTACTGGGTTGATCAAGAACATTAGAAAAGTAAGATGGACCTGGTTATTATCAACAAGAGAGGATCAAAACAAGACCTGAGCTCCTTCCAAATGTGTATTTCTGGTGAGGAGGAAAGGATGGGAGTGGAAGAGGGGTGCAGGGGCTGTCAATGCGGGGCCATTTGAGGGAGGGAATTAGCAGAAAGTACTAGAAACAAATCGTTGGAGGAGGAAAAAAAAGAATGTGAGAATGTGAAAGCCTTAAAGAGCAATTTCAGCAGGAAAATGCAGCCAGCTGAGAGGGCTGGACAGGCACCAAGGCAGGACCACACCAAGAGATGGACAAACGGGCCAGCAGATCCACTCTTGTGCATACAACACCCGCACAAAATGTCTGAAGGAACAGAAGGAGGGTTGCTGTAAGCAGTATTAATTTTTTAATTGATCTGACATTTTTACATTTTTAAATGCATGTATCAATACAGCTAAGAATATTATTATCATCAGGAAAGCTTATTTTCTATTACTGTAAAATCAGAGCTGAGATCTAACTTTCATCTCCAGATGTTACGTGTTTCTTCTGTGTCACTATAACACCGATCAGAATGTCAAGGGAATTTTATAGGATTTATTAAAATGTCATGTTCCACCACAGATCAGGCCTTTGGCATTTGGGGAGGATGTCATGTGGAAATCTCTCCCTGTGAGCCTCCTGTACAACTCTCCCACCCTTAAATGAATCTCTCATAGACAGAGGAGATGCTGCCTCCCAAATTATTTAGCAGTGAGGAGAATTTCAGAGCTATGCAAAGAGAAGGAAGCAGAGAGCTGGACCGTGGAGTTCAAACCGTGATTATAGAGCCCTAGCAGGCATAAACAGTGGGATGGGAATATGCTGACAACCTTGAAAGAAAAGACTTTGCTTTTATGAGGTCAGATGAAGCCATGCTGCTCTTTATGGGTCTGAGTGATCTAAGGGAGATTTTTGGAAGAGCAAAGATTGCCTTGTGGTGTTCATTATCCCTTGATCTGCACAAAATGTTCCTATTCGTATCAGGGACAATTTCCTTGGCAGGTTCCTCGCCCGTGCTATTTGTTGGGTGCCCCAAGGGGGCTCCTGGGCGGCTGAGCCCCTTGGCTGGCTGCTTCAGCTTCTGCCGAGACCTGGGAGCTGCCGAGGGTGCAACAGCTTCATTTGGTACTGAGGCTGCTGTTATGGGTGTTGTTCAAGACCTGGGAGGTCCTTGCAAGTCTCCCCATTTGATTTTTATGGTAATCTTTCCTAAATTATAATTTATGTGAGAAGTTCTTTATCCATGCCAGTAACAAAGCGTTGGCACCACACGCTCCTCTACTACACTTGCCCAGAGAGATCAGACTCAGAGTGGTTTCCTGGGGAAACCATGGAGACAATTTATAGTTTCCAAATTTGTGCGAGAAGTGTTTTGCCCTCAAGTGCAATGCATTCATTATTAAAAACGAACTGTGAAGGTTCTGCTTACATGGAAACATTCGTTTTCGTGTCACAAATAAAATGTAATTCCCAGGCTTATTTTTGTACTTTAGAATAATCTGGGAGACAAATTGGTGTCCTATATAGTCAAAACTACAAACTTGCTGTCTTTTCTGTCAGAGGAAATATCATCATGGCTTTTTAGAAGTCAGCAGAAGTTCTGATGTTCTAAATCTCCTTCTGCATTCCCAGGTAACTTTAAAAATGATCCTTGTATTATGTAGCATCTCATTCTTAATTTTAGTTCATAAATGAACTTTTGGGAAAGGTCTACAAACTTGGTTCAGCTGTTTTTTTATTATCTTCAGAATATGGAAAATACATTCCATTTTATATTTGAAAGAGGTTATTTTAGGGACTCGAATAACTCAAAAATGGGCACTTTTTAAACTATCTAGGTTGAACTATATTTAGTCCATTTTCTTCTTGCAGGTGAATGACTGTGACAGATTTGAAACTAAAAATAGTTGCACAATAACTATCATAATACAAAAATTATAACATGACCCTGACACAGATCTTTCTGGCCACTGAGAGTGCCGTATGACTGTAAATGCAGAGGGAGAAGTTTCAAAGGACTAATGCCAAGTCCCACTGGTTTTAAGCTCCATGGGCATAGAAAGTGCTCACGGCAGCAAAAGGGCAGTAAATTCTGTGCAAGTGAACCCTGCTGTTAGGTGTGCCTTGATGACCCTACCCAACAGCAGTTTTATGGAGAATCAGGGCGGTTGGAAGACAACCACGATATCTCAGGTTGTTTCAGTGTTCTGCCCAGATGAAAACTTTTCTGCTTCACCTGAGCTATTGCTTCACACTTTGAGATGCTGTTTAGCCTAAATCCTATACTGATATTTTTTTCTGTGCACATTTCTTTAAAATAAATATATAAATAAATTGTATATAGGTAAATTACCCATACAAACTAAAAGCTTCATCAGCAATTATTTATTTATTTATTTATTTATTTATTTTTTTGACTTGTAATCAGTGACACTTGACTGTTGCTATTAGATACAGCTTTTTCAGGGAATCTGACCTACAAGCTGCTGTAGGCTGGAAGACTATTATATGAAAATTTCTTGATAAGGTTATTTTCCATTTTTTCATTGGTATCTCAGCCACTTGGCTAGATAGCCTATTCCATCTGAGACATTACCACCATTGTCTTGTAATAGGATCCCTTTTTATGGTCTTTTTTTTTTTTTTTTTTTTTTTAATGAGCAGCCATTAAATTTGATTCTGTATAATTTTAGCACGTTTATATATATGCAAATGTATACATGTATATGAAATTTTAGTATAAGAAATGAAATGTGAAATTGCATTGTACAGACAAACATGGCCCATTTTTGTAAGGAAAGTATTGCTTTACACAATGAAGAGCATTTATTTGTCAAAATGTAGCAAATTCTCCTCATTTCCAAGAGAAGAATAAGGTAAGTGGGCAAAATATGATGGGATCTTCCAGTAATGAGATTGTTTTCCTTTTCCACTCAGGCCTATTAGCTTTAAACCCTACAGTGCACCTCTCCAATTGCCAGTTTGATTGAATAATGCAAAATTTGATACAAGCACTCTGCATTGCTTAATGTCCTTCTTTCATTTCTAATTCCTGAAGATGAGAGGTGCCATGTTTATCACCAAGTTTATTGCTGATTTAACCCTGTAAGGAACAACTGGATGAAATATCTGCAGCGTGTGCACACAGGAAGAATAATCCTCCATATGCCAGGCTTTCTATAAAAACTACTGGCATACCTTGCAATATATCTCCTGCACCCAGATGGCAGTAACATGCTCTTTATGATTGAGGACAGTACTTTGACTCATAGGTTCAACATTTCCACATATATTTATTATGGTTATGCAAACTACTGGGGAAAAAAAATCTGCAAACTCATAATTGTAAGACAGCTTAATGATCCTGTAAAGGCTCAGTTAAATACAGTTGTATATTCCCCTACTTCAGAAAGTCTGTACAGAAGTAGAATAGTTTTGAGTCCTTTTTTTTATTTATTTATTTTTTTTATTTTTTTGAGGAATTCCCTCATGCTTGGGGCTGTAATCTATCCTTATGGGATTTAGGTTCAATTATCTGCTTTTGAGCAGGATTTCTTATATCATCTCAAGTAATTTAGCTCATATCCACACTAGGCTCATGTCTATTTAGTTTTGGAGATCTTAATGGACAGTATAGGTGCCAGGGAAGGACAAAGGTATTGTCAAGCCTTAGAGGTGCTGTGTATCTAGTGAATATCATTTGTGTAAGCAGCATCCTGGCATACGGGAGGTGTTTAAATAGTTTCTAATGGAAATCTGAAGTTCTGTGTTAATTATTTTATTTAATACCTGGAAGAAGAAAACTGCAAGCATAAGAGAAAGAGAGTTGTCTACTGATGACAAAAATAAAGAAGAAGTGGTATTTCATCTCTTGCCCATATTTTTCTAGTGAGTGGTAGCATTGAGATGGCTATAGCCTTGCCTTGAGCATAGGCAATGATTTATCCCTCAGATGTACTGAGGTCTTGTGCCCAGACACTGCAAGAAGGCCTGGGACCCGGCAGAGGAGTGCCAGGAGCTTCACTGATACACAGCTGTCTGGATTTGCCTTGGGCAAATGTACGACTCCTGCTTAAACTGCAGGAAAACTCCTTGCTGTTGGGCCCTTGTAATGGGAAACAAGGTAATGCATTCTTTGGTTTACAAAACAATCTCCACTTTCCCTGGTGAAATTTTGAAATAATCAAGTCAATTGGATTAAAACAAGAGAATTCTGCATTTCCATGGGGCTGGGTGTTGGGTATAGGATCCTCTAATGGTATTATGTGCACATAAATTCTCTGAAGATAAAAAGAACCTGAGTAGTCTGCTTTGGGAGCCAATTTGACTCTGAGCCCAATATCATGTTGACCAACCCTTTAAAATTCAGCTGTGTTTGTGTATTTTAATCCATTTTCAGAGCATAAAGTAACGATTGTGTTCCCTGCTGGGGACTGTGATTTACAATGGTTGTTTTAGGTAACTGTATGCTATAGCTGCTTAAAGAAAAACATGTATTGTGCCAGTTCAGTGTGATACTTCTCAAATTTAAATGTAGGATCTTCTTTTTCATAGATTCAGCACTAAACCCACAAACATTACTTAAAAAAAAAAAAAAAATCTAAATATTAATATTTGAATATGCACTTTCCCAACAGGAGCATAATGGAAATTCAGGAAGAATTTGGACAAAGTAATAAGAAGCTTTAAAAGGATGTGTAAGATGGGTAAAAAGATCAAAGATTTTTTTTTTTTTTCTTGACTCTTATAGAAAGTTTTTAGCAAAAACACTGCACAATATTTCTAGCAAGAAATAATGTAATATGGGTGTTAGGCACATGGGCTTGGAAACCCACAACAGAAATCTACCACCTGCTACCATGCCAAGATTCATGGCTCAGCTAGTCAGTCCTAGGTGTTATAGGGAAGGGGTGAAATGGCTTTTTCCCTCTCACAGTGTCTTTAGGGCATGAAGAGACCCTCTGAGACAGGGCAGCAGGATGCTTTCCTCCCCCTCACCACTGAAGTGGATGTGGTAATGCAGCTTTCTCCTTGCCTGAGCACTTTCTTATATACTATTATTATCTGATAACCGTGTCCTGTTTAGCGTTCATATTTTATTTATGCTTCTACCTTATCTACTAAATTTCTCATCTCACTGAATAATTTTTTTAGGGTTTATTAGTATAAGTGTCAAGGAGACAGGCAAGGGGCCTATGATGTCTGAGGCTTAGTCTTCCTTTTTGCATCTGAACTCCTGCAAGAACTGTTGTTTCTGGTGTGCACCATTGCACTAATTAGTTCACCTGATAAAGGTTTAAAAGTTTCAAGGCCACTATTTTTTTTAAAAAAAGGCAACAAGCATAAGTAACAGGCATATTTGGAGAGCAGCACTGAGATGATCAATCATTGATGACAAATCCAAATTTTCATGTTAGGATGTGCAAAAGCACATTGTAGACATCTGTTCTGTGTGCAAAACGAATAGCAAACACTTATTTTCTCAGCTCTTTTCAAATGAGTAATCTGCTAGAAATTGAGCAGAATTACATGGAATATAGTCATTTTAGTATACATAATCTGGAAAAGAATAGATCTCTAAACAGATGAATTCATAAATTATGTATTTTTGACATTTAGATACATCACAGGGACCCTATAAATCAGCTTCTTTCTGAAGTTATAGTGCATGCAAAATACTTTCAGACCTTGATGATAGTATGAGACCAACATCTCTTGCATTATGCCACTGAAAATTGCAAAACTTCCATGTGCCACACCGTCCTTAACAGCATTTAACTTTCAACAGTGTTTCAGGCTTGCACTTATCTACCCAACGTGCTGCTATGTCATTAAAGCATTTTACTGTTCTTTTTACTGTTCTTGAATTCCTTGTCAAGTCTCCTATTTTTAGTCCTGTACGCTCTGTGTGTATGCTCAGAGTAGTCAGAATAGCTCTTTCTATATAACTCGTAGAATAGTTTTTATATAAACATATAGGTAGTGTTTTATCTATATATTTCCATACCGATATAGAGATGCGAAACATTTATATAGCTGTTGCAGTTATACACAGGTTTGATGGTGAGATGAGTGCTGTGGCTCCCAGTAGGGTTGGTCTCGGCAGCACACCTGCAGTCAGCGTGCACCTGGTGAGGCGCTCAGCTGGCACGTGCAGGATCCGGCCCCTCTTTGAGGCTTCATGTCTGTACAAAAGGCAGGTCTGGTCCTGGAGATGATTTCAACGGGTTCAGGATTTTCTACAGTTTTCATTAAAGGTCTGAGTGCAGCAGGGATTTGATTTCCTTTTCTACAGCCATCTGTAAGACTTGTGAGAACAGCTGCTCCTAGAGCGGGTGCCAACTCCTAGATTTCCTAGGAGAGAAGCTAACAAGGTTTACAGAGGTCTGTCTTTTAGATCAACCAAGGCTGTCATTGGATATTGCTGGTTTTGCTTTATTAAACAGATACTAAATTTATTTAAAATTAGTAAGCACCTGGAACAGAATAACATTCTCAAAAAAAATTATATGTAGAGACTGGAAATTGCCACAGTGAGGAACCTTTATTGGATGAATGTGTGATAAAGACAGTTTCTGATCATATTCTTAATAGCTTATTCATAATTTCATCCATGGAAGCAAGAGCAGAAGCAAACTGAATACACCAAAATAGGTAAATATAAACAATATTCAAAACTAGTCTAAAATGAATAGAAAGCATAAGTATATCATATTACGTGATAAAATCTAATACAGACATTCAGATAATTAAATTACCTGTTGAGAAGTTATTCAGGCAAATTCCAATGGGCCTGTGTATTTGAACAATTTAACAAATCCTAGAGTTTAATTTCCAGTGTTGACTTGCTGCTTAAGAACAAAGCAGTCTTATGTGAATATGGCTTGGCCCATCATCTGATGTTCCTCACAGTCATTTAAGTTCTCTGTCCATTAAATGGTGTTGACTCTTTTGTTTTATTATTTTTTTAAAAGACATTTTCTGTCAAAGCGCTTTGCTTCATAATGCTATTTATTCACTTGTTTATTCATTTATCTATTATTCTATTTGTCCACTTCTGTTGAAGCAAACTTTTATGATGGTTCTCTCAAATTTAGATATTATTCCAGTCTACCAGGTTCGAGTTGTCATTGTTATTAGAGTTTCAGATCACAACCAGGTAACTGAGGTTATCCATTTCCACTAAGTACAGAGCTCCAAACTGTAGAGTTCAAACATGAAACTGCAAAAATGAATTCTTTATCTTCAAAGTGTGTCAATTCAAGCGACGTAAGATGGCATTTTGCATAGCGAGCTTTTAGACTGTTTGATACTCATTTAACAGAGTCCACTTTCACCATAGCCAGACCCAATTACAGAAATCTCATTAACTCTGATGGCAGCTCGAATTTTCATTGTTATATGTTTAAGCAGTAGCAAACAACAAATTTATCAATTTGCTATCATAGTAATTCACTGAATTGTCATATAATTTTATTAGTTTGTATCAAAGGTACTGTACTGCAAAGAAAAAATGTATTAAAATTTGACATTTAATCTCTTTGTCTTACGAGACGTATATAGATGATGAACATTCATGAACATTCTGTCTATTTTAATCATTATTCTCAGCTAGCTTAGACAAATATTTCCGTGAGTACCATAGCTGGAATGCAAATACCAGAAAAAAAATAAATAATAAAAATAAATTAATAATCTCTCTGGGGGTTCATAACCCAATTAGTTAGGGCTTGGAACTCAAAAGACCTTACTGTTGAAATATGTTAGTTTCCATAACAGAAATCATACAAAGCTGAAGGTCTGTATCAAATTACTTATATTTGGATTATGGAATAGACATTGCAAAGAGAGTTTCTGTATATTTTTTTACCATTCTTTTTGGACATTAAGGCTAATTTTCTCTCATTGTTCACTTCTAAAATTATCTTAGAAATAGTTGTAACAACTCTCTATTTGATACTGAAAGTTGCTTAGAGGCTTGGAAATGATTCAGTGGAGGCAGTTTCCCAAAAGAAAAGAAGCATTTTTCAAATAGAATTTAAAGGTCAAACTGTTTCAGAAATATTTTAGCTATTAGTAGAGATGCTTGAAAGCTTGAAGGAAAAAATCTGAACTTGTCATTCCCAGTTCACAGTTATACTACAGTTCATTTCATTTTAAGGTGGCCTCACTTTCATTAATCTTATATTCTATATGAGGCTTGAAGAAATACTGCAACCAATTAAGTTAATCTGCCTATAGTTGTGAATCTGAGAGGTGTTCCATGAGTTTTTGCATTCCAAACACTGGTTTGAACATTGGTTTATCTGGTGAGAACATTTGAACAAATAAATAAGAGATCAAAATAATTTTTGGTGAAAAATAGGTTCTGTGCCAATGTAAGAAGCTGCCATCGCTACATCCTGTGATATATAAGATAATTGTTTTTCATAATTTGTAATGAATTCAGCAGAGCACTAATTACACAGGTGTGAAGAGCCTGAACATATACCTTTCTGGTGTTCTGTAACTCCATTTTCTCTAGAGACATTTGAAATTATGCTGTTCTTGAGGTTGAATTAGAAGCCCTCTGGGGATTTCAGACATTGTCTGAGAGTAAATGAGAAGATAGCGAGGGTTTCTTCTCCAAGAGCAATAGTCTAAAGCAGTGGCAAATAGACTGTCAAAGTTCGCTGGGCTGTGGTTAAGGGGAATTAATTTCTTAAGAGATAATTCCTAAAAAGCAATACAAATAAACAATTTGTTGAAGAAAAAAAAAATCTTTTACCTGTAACTAGAATTATGTCTGCTTCAGTGAGCCTGAACAACTCCTTTTGTTGTTAATGCCTGCTAACTAATTTAGTTGCTAATACCTGCTAATTCCATTTTTATCAGCACAGAAGAAAACCCAGAGCCCATCACAAAAACGCTGCCGATAGCCAAATAAACTCCCTTATTACACAATATCAGTGCGAACCAAGGAGTACCTTCCCGGCAGAGGGGCTCAGCAGCAGTTGCAGCTGGGAAGCTGGTGAGTACGGCACAGCACCGGGGAGCTTGTGTGCAAGCAGTGAGTGTGCAACCCCGGGATGTCACCAAGCCACTCCACTGGACTGGACTATGACTGCACAAACGGAGGACTTTTTTTGCAGTGTCCCTGCTGTCATGTAGTCGGGTGACGGATGCTTGCCTCCTACTGGCTTGGATTAGGATAAGTGATTGAAAAAATCTGAAGTTCATGAAGTCAAAACTCTATCGATATCAACCTCATCTTCTGCAATTGTAGAACTGGCTTCTCTGCCTTTTCAAAATCACTAGAGAGCCAAGCCTTCTAACTCAGCAACTTATTCTTCAGCTCTCTTCTGATTTTTGAAGTATAGTATGCAAGTAAAGGGAATCTTGGAAAGGGATGAACAGAATATGGGACTCGCATAACTGTACTGTGTATTTCAATTGTGGGTGGATTTTTTTTATTATATTTTATTTTTTCCCTCCCTAGAGAAGCATGCAGCCTGTATATTGACATGACATGGGTAGGTTCTGCTGACTTTCTTGTGAATACTAAGACACACACAGTCATTTCACGCTTTCTGTATTCAATTCATTGGTTTTCTTTATCACCTTGCAAGAAAAGGCAATCACCTGCCAAAAGCATGCAGCTGGGAGTGTTTTCAGATGATCCAGTGTTATCTTCTTTCTATTTTTGTCTGCTAACGCTGGGCATTAAAAACAAAACTGGTTCTTTTCAAAGGCAGTGCCTTTGATTCCCTATCCACATGCACACAACCACAGTTTTAAGATCACAAATGTGTGGTATTATCATGTCCCAGTTTTGCTTGTGTTTTACAGTCCTTGTACAAATTCCTTTGGCATTTCCACAGCTGGGCAAGCTCCACTCTCCTCAAACTGAGGCAAAACACAACCTTGGCTAGGCTTGAGCTTCTTGAGTTGCTTCTTGCAGCAAAACATGAAGTATGTGCCTGCAAAGGTGGCTTGGCTGAAAGTATCATTTCCAAAATGTACCGTGATTTTGTACAGGAAGACTTGGGACCGGTATGGCCACTGAGCTACTGAGATTAACAGGGTTGTGGATACAAACCTCTAAATTATAGTCATGTAAGGGACAAAGTGTTTTGGCTGAAATGACTTTTCATGATTTTTTATTTTTTTTTTTTCCTTCTGTAGATGATTCCTCTGTAATATATTCAGTGCTAGTTATTGGCAAGAAGCAAAAGATGTGAAGTAGGAGTTTAAAGAAGAAAAACATCATGAAGATATAAGGTCTTTCCTGACTTTTCCACATCATGCCATTTTATTCAAACAGACCATGGTCAGACTTCTAAAAAGTAAGTTTCTCTCAAGTCAGATAAAGCAGCTCTGTTTATAGTCTGGATCCATAAATCTGAATGGAATTTTGTGTTAATATCTGTCTATATGAGTAATACAACAGGGTATTAACACTGAACAATATTATGCAAAGATAATTACTGACCCAAGCCTTTAGCTCAATCTTAACACATTTATGAATATTTGTCTTTGCAATTACTGTTTGTCTCCAATCATTATAATTTTATTTCTTATTCAGCTGGCAGACTATGACCTTAGAAAAGATACTTGCCATAAGGTACTCATCATTTTGCATTTTAAATATGTAATACAAGTTTAAATTATATCTTGTTAATCCTCACACTCATGAGTACAGTTTTTTTTCTATGAAAGATATGTAATTTCCCTCATCTGAGAGTACAGGAATAAGAGAAAAGAAGGGGACTGAACATTATTTAGACAGTTCTGCGGCACTCAGCAAATTATCACATTTTCTTCATTCCATATAATCAGAAATGAAAGTGTACACAGTTTGCTAATAGTTAAGTAGTGAAAAGTTATAATAATTTCTTTGAAACTTTGACTTGTAACAAAAGGACTTAGTGTCAGATAAACACCCTGTCATGAGACAAATAGTCTTTTTTTTTTTTTTTTTTTCTGAATACTAAGGCTGAGGAAGCAAAATTGAACAATAAACCTCCTACAGTCAATAAGCAATAAGTAACCTGTCAAGCATAAGTAAAAGTGGAAAAAAGTAGGCGATGTTGGCATCTACAAACATCTACTGGAGCAACAAGGCATAACAGCAAGAAAATTAATGCCAACACCTCTTACAGAAATTACCAGCCACTTTAGTTCAGTTTCTTGGAAGTAAATGTCAGCTGAGTCAAAGACAGCAAACACCTTTGTAGCTTGAATATTAAAATGACTTTGTAGGCAAATGCCTCGAGCATAAAAAAGTAAGGTGCTAGACTTAAAGATGAACATCATTGAGGAAAGCATTAATGAATAATAGCTGGGTGGCAATATGCAAGTTTAGGACATCTTTATGCTTATGTGAACATATTGTTCTCGTTCTAGGCAAATTGCTAGCTGACAGCTGGATCCACCTCTATGATAAATTATTGGACTCAAGAGCAAGCTGGAAATCCACTGCAGGATCATCAGACACAGTGGAGTTGGTTTGTATTTACACTCTTGTAACCAAGCTGGGGATTTGGTTCCCAGTATTAAGGAGTCTTACATAAGCAAGATTTGCTTTTCATTAAGTTCCATGTTGACAGACATAAATCTTCACTATGAGTCCTTTCTAATTTATATTTTGTTAGGATAGGCTAGTATGCACAATTTTTTTCCTAATTCGTCTGCTGCATTGTAAGGCTTTTATTGTGCTTTAAAGTTATTCCAGTATTTTCATCCGTGTTGTCAGGCTTCATCCCCCACTGGTCTTTTTCCTTAGAAAATGTAGGTGACAAATATCCACAAACTCTGGTAAGATCTGTGCCAAAAGGAAAGTTCAAAACAATAAAGCTCTAGCCAGAAAAGCTATATGGTAGGTGAACGGTTTGTTCACAATTCCTATGCCTCTTTTCCATCTCAGACCTACTCAAACCTTCCTGTTAGTTTTGTGTTTTTTTGGTGGTGGTAAGTTTTATCTCCCCCCCCCCCATTCTGTTCATATTGCTGGATGAAACCAAAAGGGAGAAGCGTACAGCAGCACCCTCTTTATTCACCCATAAGAAGGGATAAAAGCCTTCTTTTCTCATGGAAAAATTATAGATGCCTTAAAATCTACTAATGTGATAAATTTCATGGCTAGTTTAGGTGCTTTCTGATAGCATTGGCTGGGTGTGAACATAGGGGAAAGAGTAAGTGAGCAATTTTCCACTGCCAGAAGAGGCTGGGGTTGAGCTTTCTCCACTTGAAGACTGACGTTTGTAGGATCTGAGTGGTCAAAACATTATTAAAATCATAGTAAACAAATAATGTTTTGGATCTGTATCTGCAGCAAGGTGAGTTTGAGGACCAAGCTTAAGTTACAGTACCGGTACCTTAATTAGTGTGGGCCAGTATCATCCACAGTATAATCAAATTAACTGGAAATATGGTGGAAATGAATAGGGAACTGTTGCCACTTGTAACTTCTCTGTATGTACGAGTTTTTACAACAGAATTCTCAAAACCTTGCGGAGGAGGGGGAAGCAACCAGCAGGCAAGAAATAAATGTCTTCCTCTTTCATCTAAATTTAACTAGAAAAATAGTCACAATAAAATTAGGGATGTGCTGAACTATCCATGGGAGGTTCTGATCCAATATTAGCCTACTTACCCCATTACTTATCTTCAAATGAACACACCACCAGCAGAAAGGATTTAGGTTACATTTGAGTAATCCAAATCTTGTAGGTAGTGGGGTTTAGTGAAACTGGAGCACTTGTTACTATAATTTAACTACAGAAAACAGCATTTACTAAAGTAAGAGGTCTGACTTTCAAGCACAAAAGCAAGGAGGTTTGTAGCAGTATTGGTAAGGCTGGAGTGTCAGTCTGGATTTTCAGCCTTAAGTCAGAATTTCCTTCATTTTGTGGATTTGTCAAACATTTAACTGTGTTTTAATATAAACATTTTTTTCCTGACAACATTCAAACCTCCGTAATACAGCCTTTTTAAGGAAAGAAAAAAGAAAAAAAAAAAAAAGTAGTAGTAAAATGATGGTGTGGCTGTGGTGAGGTCACTGTCTTGTGTGCACGCCGCCATGGTGGGAGCTGGACACCTGAGCTCCTTCCTCATCATCATGTGCTGGCAAGCTGGGACCTCTCCGGAGGGGTTTCAATTCTCTGTGCCTCAGTTTCTTGAACGATCACCTGAAGATCATATTTACAAATCTCTGAAGATGTCCTCATTAATTAGTCAGAATATAATATGTGCAAAGTGGTTTAACATGCTTGGATGGAGAGTGTTACAGAACATTTCAGAGGGGATTGTAATTGCCAGTGACCGGAGAGAACCTCAACGCAGAGTACGTGTCAGCACAGTTCACCCCTTCGGAGCATCTTCAATTAAAATTGCTCAAGGACAGGAGCACTCAGATTCCCATTCCTGCCAGCCTGTTAAAGAGTGATAAAGGAAATGGGGGACTGCAATTCTACAAAATGAATTTTGGATTGGATGGAACACATCTTTTTTTTTTTTTTTTTTTAACATGTATTGAATAAAATACAGTTTTCCAAATTTTCCAAATAGCCCAAATTTCTCCTGGTACAATTGCCATTATAAAATTTACTATATCAAAGGAGAAAACATCACCATGTGGAACAGAAATATGTTATGAAATTCCATTAAATCATATTGTGCACTGAAAGTGCTGTGGCCTGGTTTTAATTCTGCAATATTCAACAAATACTGAACTATAGCACAGTCTCCCATTTATATCTTTAAATGGGAGTGCAACATTCTCATTTGTAAGTGTTCTCTTGAAAGTGCACTGTGAGTTGCTTAGCCACTGATTAACAGAGGTTATTGTAAGGGTCTCCCAATTAATAAAAATAAAAATTCAGTTGTCCAGCTGTCAAACACGGAGCTGCATTTCTTATGGTGCATTCATTAGTTAAAGCACTCTCAGTTACTACTTTCTATGTTACATCACGCTTGCTTGCTGAGCTAGATTATGAAGACAAAGTTCACTCGTTGGTGGAATAAGTTACCCTAATTTGAATTTGAAATGGATGACATCCCATTATTTAGCTTAATCTAAATTCAGAAAAATATGCAATTAAAAGAGCTACATTACCTATACAATTTAAATCCTGAACTGCCTCTAAATATCCAGCTCTGAAAGGTAATATTTGGACCATGTATGAGAATATAAGAAATAATCACCAAGGGCGGACAGACAGTAATTGTTACAGAAGATATTAAAAAGAATGAGAAAGTCTTTTATTAGATTTCCACCAGGATAAACAAGCACTGAGAATGAGTAGGTCTAATAAGAAGTGATGTAGGTGTTGAAATACACCACCAATTCACTGAATGCAAAAACTATATTTATTTATCGCTGTTTATCAAAAAAAAAAAGCTCAAGATGGAAAGTTCCAAAGCATTGCCAAGGTAACGCTGTGCTGTGAGATGTGGAAGCCCTGCATGTCCTCAGGAGCCACTACTGCTCGCACCCAGGTGTGCCGGTGTTGGCAGCAACTGCAGCAGTGCCTGACCACTGGGCAAGACGACAGGTTGTGTCATCAATACTATTTTGGGACGTTCTTTGCAGGTTTTTATCCTACATACAGACCTAGTCCTTCAGTTCAGAATCTTATTGCTTTTCTGAGACTCAAGAATTATATTAATTCTCCAAAGTTAACTATCTGTGGCTAAATTAAATCTTTACTTTTTCAAGTTCTGATTTGTGTACCTAATGACATAATAAAGCTCTTTGTTATCAATAAAAGCATGCTTTTTTTTTTTTTTTTTTTTTTTTCTCATGCTTCCTGCACAGTGACAAATAAAAGACACTGTGTATACTCCTTTCAGAGAATGTATATTTCTGAGTATCTCTGAGCAGGTAGAAACTTGTGTCCATTCTATGTACTGGCACAACAACATGGTGATGGTTAAATGCACTTCGTGGACCTTTAAGAGCTGTTACTTGGCGCATATCTGGACATCCAAGAGTTGGCTCAGTGGATTCTAATTTGAAATAATTGCTCTCAATTTTCTAACAGCAAGCAGTCAGCTAATATCATAAACATCAGCCTTTGCAGAAATCTTCCATACATTTCCACCCCAAACCAAGAGTTTAATAAGCAATTAATTCCTGAAATGATGCATAGCTATCTGCAATAGACATTTATAGGCATTGCAACAAAGTCATTTCAGAAGACTAAAACTGAGCTGATGAATATTTCCAAATGTACCTGTGTAAATAACAATAATAATAATAATAATAAGCTAGTGAGAGGTATTTGCATGAGGTCTAGAGTGATAACGAAAAGGGCAAGCTGTCACTTTCTAAAGTTAACTTTTCTAACTCACACCTGAAAGCTTTCTGTGCTTGGAAGAGCTGTGACTGATGCCACAGGGAAGCATTTTTGGAGCTGGGTGGAGAACCTTACAGTGCAGCCTCTGAAACAGAGCTCAGGAGGTGCATCTGCCCCTGTGGCACTCGCTGGTAGTTCCCACGGGGCAGGGAGGGGGGTGGCTGTCCAAAGCAAATTCCCCAGTTTAATCATCACTCTGACACTGTTGGATCCTAATGGCCAAAAGCCTTTACAGAGCCTTCATCTCACATCCCAGACTTTTTCAGACATCTCTGCACCTAAAAAAACAAACAAACAAAAAACCTCCAAGCAAAAATATAACTGTTATCAAGCGTTTGCTTTTATTCATCCTCTTATGTTACCTAATTTCACAGGGTCTTCATGGCTAGCCATTATGTTTTCTCCTTTTTCTAATGTTTCTTCATCGCCTCCATCCATTCCCCATCTACAGTCTATCGCCATGCCTATGGGGACCATGTGCAGTTCCAAAGCTCTTGTTTGACATGGCGTGATTCCTCAGGCCACCTTTAATAAGACAGCAAATTGTAATTTCCAATGCTCAGACTAATTCCTCAATAGCTGGGTGAAAATTGCTGTGAGACCGTTAGGAATGCCCACAGCCCAGGCACACGTGGAGCCCCAGCTGTGCCAGAAGGAGGAAGGGAGAAGTGGCCATTGGAATTGTCTTCCTGTCCTCTGGAACATCCTCTCCTGTTCCCAACAACTGGGAAGATGGCAAATGACTGTCATCCCCCCCTTGCTGCCATCTGCAGTCTAGTCGCTGCTAGACATCTGGCCAAATGATGAGTTAAGGAAGCTTGCAGCAGATGTTTGCAGGTTCAGAAGTATACAGAGGGTTTCTGCTTGTTCTGATGAGTTTAACTGGTAGAAACAAAACACATTTTTCTTCCTCTGCAGCTGAGAGAGCTGAAGTCCAGGAAAGGTGTGCCTTTGCAATAAATCCGCCAACTCATAAATCTTTCCTGATCTTGCTTGAAAAATTTTAATAGCTTTGAAATACGTTTTACATTGTTCCAAAATTGCCAGAGGTCTGCATTTTCCTCTCATTGCTCCACTTTTGCTCCAGAAGATATGGTAGCAGCTTACACCTCTGGTTTCTGTGCAGATTGTTAATAAGCAGAGTCTTTGATTTGTTTCAGTTTGCCAAGAATTAATGGGAACTCTCCATTGATAATTACAAAGGGATCATTAAAAGGTAGCTTTCTATATATTCACGTTCACATCTGTAACTGCCCTCAATTAGGCTTATCGGTACTGATTAATCCTGCCCATTCTGCAGTGTAAGTGTGAAGATTTTGAAAACAAAGTATTTAAAATAAATTGGCCAGAGATGTTTGGAATGTGTTTCTATACAAGGGGAATGCTAAGTAGCTCTTATTGTAGAAGTTTTCTAGCTAAAGGCAATATTATCTATCAGACCCATTAGGAACTTGTTGATGCAAATTGCTGTGGTCTTTAATGCCACTTGTATTTCCTGAAAGTTCATTACAATTAAGGTACTGGCTTTATCTAGTTAAGCAGCCAATATCCATCTCTTTCTTTCAGTTTGTCTCCAGTTAGTCTGCTTTTAAAAACAAGATTTTCTTTGAAAGTTCTTGATGACATTTTTATATTTTCACTCACGTCTCTAACTATATTTATCTGATCTTCTGGTAAATCCTTTAGGGCTGAATCTAGTGAATCCATTATTTAGTCTACACCACTAGAACGCAATTCAATAATTCAATACAATTCAAAAATTCAAAAAATTTAAAATTTAGACATTTGGTTCCTCATTCAGCTTTTTCTTTATAGAAAGAAACTCATATATTTTGCTGTCAATGTTTTATTAACTACTTCTGTTTTGTCTTTTAATTGAACTGAATTAACACTTACCAACATAATGTGAACAAAACAATAAAAATTACACACGATTTTATAAATGTTGCCTACATAATAAGCGCCATTTTAGATTATACAAACTCTCCTAGATACCATGTTGAGCTCTAAACAAAGAAACAAACAAACAAAAAGAAAACAAACAACAACAAACAAAAAAGATAATTCATGAAGGATTCATTAGGTATGAGAAAATACACATTAATAATACAATAATACATCAGGGAAAATCTTACTGATATTTTGTTAGAAAGTGTTGTACATCAAATATGTTATCCCGGTCAACTTTATTACTCAATTTGTACAACCTTATTAATAAATTTATATACAAAACTGAAAAGCTGAAGCCCCAAGTAACACATCTCAAATTTTCAAACACAATGCTACAACTGAAAATAATAGTTTCAAAGTTCACATGAAATTTCTTGGCTAAAAAAGTGCAGAGCAGATTGTACAGCACTTCTTGTTACCAAATATTAATTTTAACTTTAAACATTTCATTAATCTGGGTGGGATTGTTTGCAGTCACTCGGTGTGACTCCCTAAGTCACAAGTATCTCATGATCACTTTAAAACTAGTGCTTCCAAAATTATAATTCACTATAAAGTAGTCCTGAAAACATAGCAGATATGAAAGTATAGATGAAGCAGTCTTAGAAGTAAATCATGTGCACAATGATGTCTATCAACATCCCTAGTTATCCTTTGCTAGATTCTTTTACCATGGCATTGCCTGTGCTTCCTATGATAGTGATAAATTCCTCCTGCACTAAGGTTAATCTTGGGTGAACTCGGTCCACGTGGTAAAAGTTTTAAGTTCATCTGTGTTGTTCATCTGCGTTGTGCATCACTGTAAAATAAAAAAATACAAATCCATACAATCCATAAGATTCAACATGGAAATTGTTAGAGCAGAAATAGGTAGGTTTATTGCCCTGTTTGCTGCAGGAAAGATCAGCCCATAACTAAGGAGAATTTTGAGGATTTTGAAATAAAATGTGTCTATGAGTAATGAACAAGGGTACATTACGTTGATCAGAATTACAATGTTCTCTGGGCATATTATGCGGTTGTATGAAGTTTACCAGAGACTAAAAAAATGATATGAGTAGGTGCTGCTCAGCACAAAGCCCATTAAATTTTTGGGCTCAAAATGAAGAGGGGAAAAAAAAAAAAAAAAAAAAAAAAATAAAAAGTCTTGTCAGTTTCTATGATGGGGCATGCATTCACCCTGCAAACTTATATTATATTATGCTTGGCAGTTTGCATCAGTAAACAAAGTTTGCTTTAGTATCTTCTTATTTACATTTGCCTGCACCAGTAATGCTATATCACATGCCAGGGGTAGCCCAGGGCAATAAGCTGGCAAGAGCCTTGTTTCCTTGTCACAGGAGCTCTGTGATTTCCAGCCAAGGGTATATGCTCACTGCATATATATCCTTGACTAACAGCAACAGCCATAGAAAACCCTGCAGCTCATACTTGCTTCAGGCTGAGATGTGATTTAGACTGGCAGAGAAAGACTTTTGCTGCCATTACCTTTTGCAAATAGTGACATCCTCATGCAGTCGTTTCTTTATTAACTCAGATGGTTCCCCAAAGTCACCTTCCACAGGGTGCAGGCATCTATTGCGGGTTGGCTCTTCCTGGCCATTAAAAAATAAACCTCACCATTTCCAGTTCATAATTTATGCTTGGTTCGGTGTGGGTGCAGGTGTATTTGCATAGAAGAAATTCCAGCTGCTGGGAGCAGCCAGCACATCACGGGTGCTGGGGTTGCTTTGTGCGCAGAGGCACCTGGCATGGTCCAGAGCCTCCTGCCCCAGATCCACCGCTGCCAGCTCCACTGCCCTGCCTCACCTTGAGCACTGGCCCATTGTGTGAAAAAACAGTATCTAAGGTGAGATTTTGGGCTTCAGGGGTGCAGGAGGCGTTTGCTGAATATCTGGCCTTATTTTCAGGGGAATTCAGATTCAGATCAGTAACAGTTTCAGTTTCTCACCTGACTCCAAAGACAGGGAAATGTTTCAGTGAGCAGTTGAATACAGAAACAGGTACTGCACATCCAAACAACATCACAACATAAAGACAAACCACAAAAGGTTCTTTCCTTGCAGTTTAAGGTCTAGCAAGCAAACTTGTTTGATGGCTTATCAGCTACCGTGAGTTTAGCATTTGAGCGTTTTCGAGACGGAATCTGATAGGCGAAACGGCATCTTTCCAGAGTGTCATTAGGAGATGACATTTAGAAAAGAGAGTCAAAGACTTATTAAAATTTGATCTGTGCTTCAGGATCTTCTTTCAAGTGAATCATTCGTCTTTCCAGCGAGTCTTCGTGTGGGCTCCCAGGCTGGCGCATGTTTGCCTGCACCCTCAAAGCTTTATGAATTTACGATGATTAGAGAATGTCAGGAATTCAAGTACCAGCTTGAAGCAGAGCATGCTTTGGAAGGCAGCATTTTAAATTCCTGCCCATACATTGTTCGGTGCCCACCAGTCTGCAGCAGCCATGCTGATTGCGGGTGGAGTAGAAAGCAATTAGGGAAGCGGCTGCTGCTTAGAGCTCTTGCCGTAGCTGAACTTGCTAGTTGCAGGCGTGCTGAGGACTGTTTATTTGAGAAAGGGCTTACTAGAGAGAATGAC
>NC_048901.1:22751790-22851900 GCF_011077185.1 Oxyura jamaicensis | reverse complement strand
CCAGTAATGCTATATCACATGCCAGGGGTAGCCCAGGGCAATAAGCTGGCAAGAGCCTTGTTTCCTTGTCACAGGAGCTCTGTGATTTCCAGCCAAGGGTATATGCTCACTGCATATATATCCTTGACTAACAGCAACAGCCATAGAAAACCCTGCAGCTCATACTTGCTTCAGGCTGAGATGTGATTTAGACTGGCAGAGAAAGACTTTTGCTGCCATTACCTTTTGCAAATAGTGACATCCTCATGCAGTCGTTTCTTTATTAACTCAGATGGTTCCCCAAAGTCACCTTCCACAGGGTGCAGGCATCTATTGCGGGTTGGCTCTTCCTGGCCATTAAAAAATAAACCTCACCATTTCCAGTTCATAATTTATGCTTGGTTCGGTGTGGGTGCAGGTGTATTTGCATAGAAGAAATTCCAGCTGCTGGGAGCAGCCAGCACATCACGGGTGCTGGGGTTGCTTTGTGCGCAGAGGCACCTGGCATGGTCCAGAGCCTCCTGCCCCAGATCCACCACTGCCAGCTCCACTGCCCTGCCTCACCTTGAGCACTGGCCCGTTGTGTGAAAAAACAGTATCTAAGGTGAGATTTTGGGCTTCAGGGGTGCAGGAGGCGTTTGCTGAATATCTGGCCTTATTTTCAGGGGAATTCAGATTCAGATCAGTAACAGTTTCAGTTTCTCACCTGACTCCAAAGACAGGGAAATGTTTCAGTGAGCAGTTGAATACAGAAGCAGGTACTGCACATCCAAACAACATCACAACATAAAGACAAACCACAAAAGGTTCTTTCCTTGCAGTTTAAGGTCTAGCAAGCAAACTTGTTTGATGGCTTATCAGCTACCGTGAGTTTAGCATTTGAGCGTTTTCGAGACGGAATCTGATAGGCGAAACGGCATCTTTCCAGAGTGTCATTAGGAGATGACATTTAGAAAAGAGAGTCAAAGACTTATTAAAATTTGATCTGTGCTTCAGGATCTTCTTTCAAGTGAATCATTCGTCTTTCCAGCGAGTCTTCGTGTGGGCTCCCAGGCTGGCGCATGTTTGCCTGCACCCTCAAAGCTTTATGAATTTACGATGATTAGAGAATGTCAGGAATTCAAGTACCAGCTTGAAGCAGAGCATGCTTTGGAAGGCTGCATTTTAAATTCCTGCCCATACATTGTTCGGTGCCCACCAGTCTGCAGCAGCCATGCTGATTGCGGGTGGAGTAGAAAGCAATTAGGGAAGCGGCTGCTGCTTAGAGCTCTTGCCATAGCTGAACTTGCTAGTTGCAGGTGTGCTGAGGACTGTTTATTTGAGAAAGGGCTTACTAGAGAGAATGACATTCATACATTTGGGTTGGCAACAATTTTATGAAGAGCTGTGAAACGCTGCTTTTTTTTCCTCCCTGGAAACACGATCTGCAGAAAAAAAAAAAAAAACACTGTAAACAGGAGAGGCTGCCAGAAAGGTGAAGAGTAATTCCTATGACCAGATATGATCAACTAGTGATGAGGAAAAGGCGGATAAAGACGGAACTTGACGTAGCTGCTTTGTTTCTGAATGTAGAGTTGATTAAGCCATCAGCTTATTCTGCTTCCATCTTCATTTATTAAATTGTCAGTTTCTATCTGTCCCAAGAGATAGCCGTGTAGTGAATATTGAAGAGGGAGAGAGATTTCTGGAGCCATGCATGATATTTCAGGGTTAGCTTCCCATTAAAAGCATATTAATTTCAGGGGCTTAAAAAGCTGAGGCAAGTAACGTATTTGGTCTCAACTTCTGTCATTTATCACATATGTCTTTTTTTGTCAGTGTTTAGGGATGAAGCCCTTGACTGCGTGTCCCATCTGCTCTCATGCGCTTATGTCCAAAGTGCACATCAGAAACTTCCAAGTGATTCTGATGCAAAACCATATCCTAGCCACAATCTGCCCAGGGAGGTGGTGGAGTCACCATCCCTGGAAGTCTTCAAAAGACGTTTAGATGTAGAGCTTAGGGATATGGTTTAGTGGGGACTGTTAGTGTTAGGTTAGAGGTTGGACTCGATGATCTTGAGGTCTCTTCCAACCTAGAAATTCTGTGTAATCTGTGTAATCTGGAGGTAAAGAAGAGGAAGAAAGTGCAAAGATGAGCTCTCTCACTGAGCCACCACAGCTCCCCATGCTACAGGTGGCAGTGGCAGCACTCGAACTGAAGGAGCCTCTCCCTCAGCTCTCTCTTTGGTTGACCTGCTTACAGCTCTCAAGGTGAGATCATAGCAAATGCATAGAAAGTCTAATGAGCTGAACCCAGATTTGTGAAAAGGTGCAAATCCTGGTTTAGTATATTGAAGAGTCTTCAGCTTGTAAGCACCTTATTACAGTCAACGCAAGCCGGATTCATGCCCACAATCTGGGAATAAAAGGCCCTCCTTTGTGTTACCTGCCCCCTAAGACATCTTTGAATCTGTAGCTGTCTGGTGAGCAAGGTTTCCCAACATTGCAGTAGACTGTTTCAAAATAATACTACAGCTTGCTGAAAGTCACAGCATCCTTGAGCTTTCACTGCCTTACTGTTATTATTGTTGTTATTGTTACTGTTATTAGACTTTGTAATGCACTGAGCTCCCAAGTGCTCTCTGCTACCGCTAAGATTACACAATACTTCAAGGAATTTTAAAGACAGCTGTTTTGTGCATGCTTGAAAGAAACAGGGGATGCAGAAGAGGTGTGACATTGCTTCGTACACTGATACGCAGCATTGCTATGCAGAATTAAACTGTGGAGGTAGGCAATCCCTCCTGTCGTGGGTAAGCTATGGAGAAAAAGCCCAGAAAGAGACCTCAAATATGCAAGGCAGGGGCCGCAGTTCACTGCCTGTCCTGACATTTTGACAGGGACAAAATGACTTTTTGCTTCGGGTCAGGAACCAGAACGAAGAGTTTACTGTCAGAGTAACACAACTAGAAAGACTCAAAAGGTTGTGTGGTCCATCCCCCTGTCCCTGTCTTGCAGCAGAACCACACATATTTCTCACAAGATTTCTCACGAAAAGTGCTAGATGGATGCTGGAAAGAGGATTGGATAAAAGCTACTGGAGATCAGGAGAGGGGGAAAATGAGGAATGATTTTAGCTGCAAATGACATGACAGTTTTTTAAGAGGGAGAATGAACAACCTTTATGTTTGCAAACCCCATTTGCAATTTAAGAAGATGCTGTGCCTGCAACTAGGATTATGCAGCAAGATATATCACTGACATTAGTGTTAAAATTCTTAAACTCACTGTAATTTTCAGGGACAGGTAGTTTATAACATCTGAATGCCTGCTTTCTGTCTTGAGTACTAAGTCCTTGATGGGCTGAGTTTGTGACAAGAGTTCTGCTTAGGGCTGAGTCTGGACTTGGAGGGGCTGTGGCAGCCTGGGGCCTTTCCTGGGTCTGATTTTAGGAGAGATCTAAAAGAGCGATACACATGCCCAAGCTTTTGTGGAATATAAAGTTGTTGGAATAATTTCCACAGCTGGGATATTCCAGTAAGAGTTTTGTGAGACAGTCAGCTAAGGAAAAAATCCCTTTCACTCATCATAAAAATAATAACCTAATGTAATATTAAAAACAATTCAGTTAAATATTTAAGGCTGAAGAGCAAGTCACTTAATTTTCAGCCTAGCACATCTAATAGTGGGGGCAGCATACTCATATCATCCTTACTTAAGAAGGAACGGGTGTGTTGGTGGCAGGAGCTCCCTGGGGGAACAGTGCTCAGGTGGGACATCAGCCCAGCCCGCAGGGGGGGAGTTTTTGGCCACACCTGCAGGCTGACCCTGAAAAGGAGCTGCAAAGGCCAGCATGGGAGGTTATGAAGCTGAAGGAGCAAGAGAGGGGTGGTGGTGGTACTAGCCGCTGCTGCCGCCTCCACCGCTGCCGCCTCCACCGCTGCTGTCTGGGTGGAGTGGCTGAAAAACAGTATGAAAGAAGGAAGAGGAGAAGTTCTAAGCCCCAGGTAAGGTGTAGATCAGCTTGTCTTTATTTGGGTTCATGCTGTGAAGATCTCTTAAACAGGGGAATTGAGGAGCATATGCTTGGTGGAAGGAGAGCAGGGTAGGACTGCAGAGCCTGGAAGGAAGCAGAACGAGCACATCTGTTAAGTTTTAGTCCATTTAAAACATAGAAGCTCTTCTAATATACTGTATGGGTAACATCAGCTAATCGAATCACAAAAAATGACAATCAAACTGAGCACAGCGAAACCCCAAGGCCACCTACATGGGTACATCTTAAATGAATGGCTTTTGTTCTTTTACTTTAAGCAGATGCCTGCAACTCCTGCTAATGCCTCCTGTTGAGGGTGGCAGGCTCTGGGTGTGGGAGGATGATGGTGTTCAGAAGCTCCGAGATCCTTCAAAATCTTCTACCTAAGGCATTTTGGGGGGGGGGGGGGGAGTGGGCCACTGCCACAGAAAGCAGGTGGACAACTCCAGGTGGGTGTTGGGGAAAATTAGGTCTCAAGGCCTGCAGAGTTGTGGCCTCAGTAAAAAGGCAGGTTGTAATGAATTTTAGTGGAGAGCTGTGGATGCTTCTGATCAGGTACATGACTGCCAAAGAGTACATGGTTGTTCCTGCATCTATTTTGAAACCAGTAATTGTCAGTACTCATTATTTTCTAATTAATTACGCTCTGCTCTATTAGAATAAACCAATATATCAACAGGGAGGAACCAACTAAAAGCCCTCCCATGGCAAAACCAAACTGAATTTTAAAAGCTGCTGTTGTTTTATACTTCTAAGCTTGAAATTTGTAAGCAGCAGTAGGAAGCTGGATGGTAAAAAGGGTTTGTAAACCAAAGGTGCTTTCTTGGTGACCACAGAGGCTAGGACAAGATAGCAGTCTCCCAATAAATAGCTAAATGCAAAGTGTCAAGGAGAACACAGGATTATTTACTGTGACACTTGAGGTATTATGAGAGGTAATAGGCTGGAGGAAAAAAAAAAAGAGAGAAGAAAAATGTAAGTTTTATAGCATGAAAAAAAAAAAATAATCCCTGGCAGTGAAGCTTATTAGGTTGTGGAACAGTTTTCTGAAGGAAGCGGTAGCAACCTTCTGGTTTGGGAAGCTAAAAATTATAGAGTAAAATATTGGTAAAATGCAGAGCAGGGAATAACCTTTCACACTCCAAAAAATGATGTGTGGCTGATGTATATGTTTGAGGGGATGGTCCTGAAGCTACTTTGGGAGAAGGCATGAACTTCATAAGTGAGGACTTCCAGAGGCTGATTATTGTGGTGCTTTGGAGAACAGGTGCATGGTGACATTTAATGCAACAGTGGCAGAGCTTCATCTCTTCATCTGTGGTGCTCTGATTTACTTCCCTCTGTGCCTAACAGCAGCTTTGGGAGGGGGGTTGGCTGTTGCACCTCACTGGCATCTGTCAAATCAGACAGAGTCCAGGTGGTTGACCATTATTTGTGTGTACAGCATTGGTGTGCATGTTCATGTCATGTCTGAGACAATGTACCAAAAGCTTTTCTGTCTGTCCAGGGGCAGGTAGGCAAAGACACCCACTGCAGTGTGGTGATACATTTGTTTGTCTTTGCATCCAGCCACTCAAAACAGTTGGTAAATGGCACTTGATCAAGCAAGCTGGTGACTGTGCTTTTGTGTTTTTTTGATGATGATGATCCATCTTTCTTAACTGTAGTTCATCATATAATCATTCATACAATGTACCATGATATATATGTGGTACCTCAAAGGAAATCAGGGTGTGTATCACTAGTTACACTATTTTAAGAAGTCTTTATTTTAAATAAAGTTTATATTAATAAGGATTAAAAAAAAAAAAAAAAAACAAAATAAAAAAAAACAACCCCCTGTAAAACTTTTTTTTTTTATATAATTGAGTTTACGAAAGTAGGAGACTGACTAGTACTGGTTTGCATTTTAACAATGCATTTTTTTCTATGATGCAAACTGAAGTAAGGTCATGGTCTTCGTTAGAAAGTCAATTAACTCAGGGAGCAGAATGGAAGTTAATACTAATCCAGTAATGTGCATCTCAGTGGTAATTAATTCAGGTCTTTGTAGCAGCTTCAGGAAAGTAATTTCCTATTCTATAGGAAGAAACTGCAAAATGTTTTCTTTGGTTCTAGGGCCTTCAATTATGATGAATAAATAATTGGCACAGTCTTGTTTTTTGAAGTCCATTATATAGTTTTGAAAGACTGGAATTGATTTCTATGGCAGAAGCTGTTTTGCAGAGCAAGGGAAACAAGAGACAAAAGACTGGTTCCTTTTCTATAAGTTGTGTATTATCATTTAATTGAGCTAAGTTAAACTCTTGCTTGGAGTTACTACCATACAAAACACGTTCAGTTAACATGACATGCATTTAATATCTTAAACACTAAGATGTTACTTCCCTTTACATTAAAGGCTCTTTTTAGCATTATACATAATTTCAGCATGAAATATTTACTTTGACACAAGAATGCCTGTCAGACACTGGTTGATGCTTATGGCATTAGAAAAGAGCATTCAGAGGTGAACTCCAGGGTTAGTGGGAGAGTTCACTGTCACTGTATAGAAGCAGGTAGGCTCAGTGTGATAAGTGTATTTCCTAGCGTAGTAGGAAATAACATCAAAAGTACATGTTGTGGGGCCCCTGCTATACGGCACAGCTAAGCATATGCAGAGTGCAAGTCTGCTGGAGCAAACATTTGCTTTGCTGACACTAGTAGCATACTTCAGGCTGCTATATTGGGTCTTAAGTCTAAAGGCAATCAAAGAGAGAAAGGAACTAAAACCATCCATTATGGCTCATTGCCAAACAATCCGAATCCTGGCTCTGTACTGACAGAGCAAGATAATAATACCAATTTGCTCTTTGTCTTTTTATAAAAGCCACATCCATTCATTCTTTTTCCCTAATTGCTACCCCAGATAGCTTTTCCTTTATAGGTTACTTGTTTGGGCTGCATATCTGAAGTCTGCATTGCCATCTGTTTTAACTACTGTTCTGAACAGCAACCTGTAGGACCCATGGGTTTGATCATGGCAGTACATTATCCATGCAACACCAAAACACTGGGATGATGGTTTTGTGAGCAGTGGTTTGCTAACAAGCACACCTGCAGGAAATTAGAAAATAGGAAAAATGTAAGCTAATGATCTAAAAAGCATTGTGGTGCACAGTATGTGGAGCAATGAATGGACTATACTGATGGAAGATTCTCCTGTTTCCTCTCATCATGGCTAAAAGACAATGCTAATACCCTCATGATCTCTTGAGCGCATCTAATGAACACAGTCTTGGAAAACTTGGTCTTTTTGTATGGTTAGCTTTTCACTGTTTCCTTGGGCGTTGAAACAACACTGTGCTTGGAGCATGGCTCCTAGGGAAACTAATCAACATAAGTAGATGAAATTGAGCAAGAGTTTAGCTATGAATTTCAGAAGACTTGAAAGTGAAACAAGAGTGTGTTGGAAGCTGAATTTGTCTGCATGGTGTTATGGCATAGTCCTGGTAAAGCGTGCAGAGCACAGGTGATGGGAGGGAAATGGCCATATGGAGCAGCAGATTGTGTCTCTTAACTAATAAAACAAGCAAAGTGTGCTATGAAGGGGTTTTGTCTAGACCACTCTTCTGAAGACCAAGTATTAATTCCTACAGCTTCTATGATCTGAGATTTGATTTTACTTTTCCCTTGCTTAGTAAGATTAGACATTTAGTACAAAATAATTGTCTGGATATTTATTAAAATTAGTGGATATATAAAATGATTAAAAATGGCTTCTTGACAGCACATTCAGGATGGTTTGAATCACCCACTGGGTAACATGTCTCTGACTGCAGAGCTGGATTAAACTAAGTGGAGACTAAGCCATCACTAATGTCTTAGCCTAACAAGTGCTGACACCATGAAATTAAAGTTGGGTGTGAAATCAAGGTTACATGGTTGCTTACTCAAATTACTGAATAATAATAATAGAGGTGTGTGTGTATTGTTTTTCTTCTTCCCACTCCCCCCTAAAAAAATAATAATCCTTACTCTCCATTCTGGACTCTGAAGGGGGTGTTTTAGTCAAATTAAGTTCTATGAACAGTATCTACAACCCAAGCAATTCATAAAGTTAGTTTGAATCTCCTGCTTGTCATGGAATATCAGAGTAGTTGAGTATTTCTGTGTCTTGTCTGTATGTTCTCCTCTAGTCTGCAAACAGTCATTATAAGATTGGGATATGGTACTTCTAGAATGACTCAGTTCATTATTAAAGAATACCGAGCCTGAAAGGCTAGAGATAATTATGTTTTCATACTATTGAAAGTGTTCATAAAAACATGGCATTATTTTAAGGTTCAATGTGAGGTATATGACTAAAATAGCATTAAAAATTTATTTTTACATTCTACAAATACAATGACATTTAAAATATGACATTTAGAAGCCAGAACTTCTAATATCAAATGATGTCAGCATATGTGGCAATATTTCTTTCCCAATTGCAGATAGATGACTGCCAATGTCACCTTCAGTATCTGCTATTAGTAGTTATCAGCTGTAAAATTCTATTTGTAAAAGTTGTGGCACACTATAGCCATTAGCAAAGTCAGTTAATTAGTCTCCACTGCTACATGAACAGTACAATTACTTCACCATTCACTTTGATTTTGTTGACCAGCAGAGTTTTCAGGCGAATGCGTAGAGTCCAATTAATATGTTGTGGGTTTGTACAGAGGCTGCAGCTTACACTTCTGTGCAGTTTCAGCTTGGTATATAACTGTGTGTAACCTCCATTTACTTTATCTTGTCCACATGTGCTACCATCTTCACTGCTCCTTAACAAAATTTATTCTGGGTGCTCATCACTTCAGATCCGGTATGTGTATGTTTTGAAACATACTGAACAACTGGGAAAGTGGATGGATCCAGAGTCTAGTCTTGAGGAGTTCTTATTTGAAAATTATTAAATATTATTTCTCCTAATTTACCAACACTAAAAATCTAGAATTTATACGTCTCCTTCATTAAATATCTGTATTTCTGATTGTATGTCAGACTGAACTCCTAAAATTTCACTTGACATTTAGTTGGAGGCCCTGTCAATAAAACTTTGAAATAAGTGAAGAAAGCTAGAGCAGTTACCAATTGGGTGTAATCGCACAACTTTTTCAAACTTGCTTGACCACTGAATTCTTTCTCTTCTCCAGTGTATGCTACTCTTTTGGTCAGTTTAGTAGTATGGTTCCTACTTACTGTAGTTTTAGCAAATTTTGCTGTTATTTTTTTGTAACTCCATCCATGACTCCAGCTTCATTCGTTGCAGTATCCTGGGTTGCTTGTCCCTTCTTGTTGTCCCTTGTTTTCATTTCCCTCCTTGTGTTTTCACTTATTGCTGGATTTGTGCAGATTTGAGTTAGTCTGAAAGCAAGGTATATCACAGGAAAACAAATTAATTCACTGAGACACTAGCCTTCCTTGTTTTCAAACACTTATTTACTGTATATGTGATGAAAGCTGGCATCTTGGGGCACATGGGGAGTTATTTAAATCATAGAAGTAGAAAATCCCACTTGATATATTTTTGAAAACTGAATTACAAAAATAAGGATAACCAAAAACTCAACTCAGTATTGTAGAATTTTGTAAAACAATTTTTTTAAAATAACCAAGCAAATGTGCTTGAAACAGGAAATCACAAAGACCTTTATAGAAATGCTGTCAAAAGTGAGAAGGTAGCATTTTTCAAAAGTACCATTCTGTTGGGCTGATTTCTGGGCTTCTAAATAAGCAGGCTGAATTTTTTTTTTTTTAATAAAGTAATAGTATACAAATATTTTTCTAGTAAATGCAGCTTTGTGCTCAGCACTTTTCAGAGCCCTACTTTTAATTAGAACCGTGGGTGCCACATCAGGAAGGCACTCCAGCATGTGCCCCCTCCCCAAAGAATTCAACAGCCCTGAGAATGCAACAAGCTGATGCTTAGGTCGGGAGGGAGGAACTGGGCTCCTTGCTTAGGGGGTTACTGCTTGTTTTGTTTTCTCGTGAGAAGAAATATTGGCTAGGAAGGAATAACTTATATCTTTGAGTACTTTTGGAGGCTTTTTAACAGCAAGTGTTTTCCATGAAAATCAAACAATTTCATAGCAATTTTGTATGTATATACCTACCTGATTCCTTCCTACATTTCTTTGTTTGTGTTTCTCGGTTAATGTAGATTTGAGATGTTAGCAGATTTTCTGCATCTGTGGGAGGTTGCTGTAGGGAAGGCAAGGAGTTATATGTTGGAGTACTTTATTTCTATCTTAAATGACAACTGAGCTCTGTTGGTACCTGCTGGTGTGTTAAATCAAGTATTAAAATAATGTGGGTATTTGTAAGGATCCATGACTATGGGCACAAATGTGCTTCTATTAAATATAAATCAATATATTGGGAAGATTAAAAATATTGGAAGCTATTTTAGTACCAAGAAACTCCATGTAGTGATATCCAGAACTGGCAGTTTTTTGTATTGATAGGAAGAAATATTCTGTGTGAGAGAGCTGCATGGGGAGAGTTGTTTTTTTTTTTTTTTTATATAAATTTAATTTAAAAAGAAAAAAACGTGCTTTTAAATTGATTTTCAAATCAAGGCCTTAACTTCTCTTAAATCAGCAAAAAGTGTTATGCCTCTGAACTGGTAATCTTCAGGTATACTGAAATCCTTTGCCTATTTTCTTGGATGAGATTAGATTTGGACTGTGCAGATCCTATTCTGTCAACAAAGCTTGCATCCTGAAGTGGCCCATCACTCCAGAAGTGACCTGTTTGTTCTTCATAAGCGAATGCACTCCTGCAACAATCAGCAAGCTTGGCTCAGGTCACTTTGTCCCTAATGCAGTCCCAGAATTTCTCATCTCCCCTGGTTATGGCTGTCCACTTGTAGATACATCACTTGAAATAACTAAGCTGACAACCAGCAAGCACTTAAGCTACACTGAAATGATCTCCTGTGCTGAGACGCTCTGGCAAATGCTTCGTTTGCTTTGTGATCAGATGCAGAGCACACAAGCTTTTGTCTAAGGACCCCTTCCTGGAAAAGTGCCTACAAAAGCTTGTTTGCTGATGCTGATAGTGTGGTAGTGTGCCTCCCTTTGAAATAAAAAAATAATGAGTTGAGCACTTTGGCGTTTCTGGAAGAGAAGGGAAATGTTTCCCTCCGTGGACTGAAAGCCTGTCACCAAGTGTGTGAAGATCATACGGAAACAGGTACTACTTCAGTAGTTATCTTCTCCCCTTAGTATGAACCCAGGTCAGGAAAAGTGTGAAACTTAAATGAGATAATTCCTCCCTATTGCAAGACTGCAGCAGCAGTTACGGTGTCGCAATGCATCCAGTGGGTTGGCAGGATGCTCATTTGTTTCTGTGATTACTCATCTCTCCGCACAAGCTAACAATAGTGGCACCTCCGAGTGCGATACAGACACCCGAGGAAGCGTGAGGCTTTTTTCCTCTGTGGCATGTAATTGAGGCATCGAGCCGCAGGCAGGCAGGAGGCACGGCGGGTGTTAGCGGTGGTTAGTGCTGATGTTCTTGGGATGGTTACTGTGCATTCAAATATGTCTTCATTGTGTAGATTTTTTTTTCCTGTTCCAAAATCTTATAGCTGTCTGAAATCAATGTTGTCATTTTATTTTGTAGCCTTGAAGCCTGAGAGCGGTAGTGGAGTTATTTATTTCTGCAGACAGTACAGTTATACACGGGAAATGAGCAGTGAAGTTGCACATGCTTTAAAATGTTCAAGTATGAACAATCCAAACAGTGTGGAAAGTGGGTGTGTAATAGAAAATTCGAGCTAATTTATGTTAATTGCAAAGTGAAATAAAAACATCCATGCTTGAGCAGGTTGGCTAGAACAGTGGGATGACAGTGGGATGCTTCTTCCATGGGTTTCCCACATGCTCCAGAGCAGTGGAACTCCAATTTTCCTGGCAGGAGAGCTGGCCACCCTCCATTTAAGCTGGCACCTCAGCATGATGGCCCAGAGCTGGAAAGGGGGTCAGAAATCTGCACATCGCAGCCCTCTGGGGAACAGGCAGGTGAGATGACCTCTGCATGTGCTGGGACAGGAGCTGAAGGACTTCTGCAGGGGCCATTACAGTCACAGAAGAGGAGGAATAAAAGAAACAAGGAATAAATAAGCATTCATTTCTAGCATAAAATCAAGCTAGTGGAAAGTAAAATGAACAAACAAAGGAATGGAGAACGGGGAAAAAAATCAAATAACTTATGCTGAGAGAATAATGAGGAAGGGTAATTGGAATGACTCATTTATAAGTATAAATTAGACCCACTTCATGTTACTGAGACCTAGCGGGAGGGGTGGCATGGCTGGAATGATAAAATCAATAGTGAGAACCTATTTAAGATGAATCAATTAGGGGAGAAAAGTAAGAAGAGTGGTATTTTATAATAAAAGTGACATTAGTTCTTTCCTATCTTGGGGGTAAATTATTTTCAGTGCTTCTGGATCAGTGGCCTAAAAGAGAGCCAGAATTGCTGTGAACAGCAGGAGCCCACACCCAAATGGCTGGAACAATCTCTTTACACCTTGGACAATTGAGTTGGGAAAGATGGGGGGAAAAAAATAAAAGCTTATGCAACTTCTGCCACCATGGGAGGCCTTGGAGCAGATGGTATGGGGTGGAAATATTGCTCTGCTGATGTACCACTGAATTCAGAGGACTGATGGAAAGAAGTCCTAATTTGAAATATGCTGCATCTTCAGACTCAGTTGTAGAGTGCTTATTGGCATATAAAGCTGAGCATGCTAAGGAAGTGAAAAGTTATTTCTTTGTTCTCCAAGTCCTCTTGAGCCAATAATAAATATTATGCAAAACCAGAATGAAGTCCAGGAGCTTGATACTTTAAAAGCATCAGAACTGCAGAAATATGTGGACTAAAAAAAAATATAATAAAGAACTTATACTGAGGAAGACAGGAATGCTCTTTGGGGTCATATATAAGGAAGAGGACATTGTGGAGTGGGTTAGTAAGCTGGGATCAGACTGCACTTATTGCAGTATTGCTGAACGTTCTCCTACACCCGTGGAGAGGAAGGTGGCCTTTCCCATGGGCTGGGAAGCTTGTCCTGGGAATAAGAAACTGAGAGGGCCCACAGGGAGAGCTAAACATGAGCTCATGCAGAAATGCAATCATAAAGGCCAATGAAACAATCAGCATCTTGCAATGGAAGAGGAAGAACAAGGGAATTCCAAGAGTGGTGCATGTGCTGCTTCTCCTGCAGGTGAGGGCTTGGCACCAGAGCTTCAAGGAAGGCTTGTAATAACTGAAGTATATAAAGAGAGATGGAATGGTTACAGGACTTGAAACGATGAAAAGAAACAAGAAGAAACTTGGGTTTCAGAGAGACTCCACTTCCTCATCTAAGGGCCTGGGAGTGATTTGGTGATGAATGTACTGGACAGTGTGGAATTTGATGGAGAAAAATAGGATGACTGCTCAGTCTGCAATCGATGCAGACACTCATACTCAGCAGATGCATCTCTTTAGCTACAGGGACCATTAACCAGGGGCATAAACTCAAAGTGATTTCTGAAAAGTTCTCCCTCCAGAGGTTTTGTACAAGATAATATTTTTTTCTTAGGAAAAAAAACAGTCTCCAGCAAGGGTTAGGCCCTGTGTTTTCTGTCATGTTAGATTTGATTATTGCATTAGTGTTGATTTCAAAGAAAATTCTGAACAGTTTTTTAAACTTTCCTAAATTTGGCTGAGATTTTTTTGTTGTTGTCTAAGTAAAATTTGTATAAACTAAATTTATTGTGAACTCCCAGAAGGAAATATCAACTATTAACTATTTAAACTATTTAATTTATTCTTTCTATTGGGTACTGTAACTAATCTTTTTTTTGTTTATATTCATTTTTTTCTTAAAAAGTGATGAGACTGCAAAAGACACTGTATAATGAATCCGCCCTTTCCCAAGGAAACAGAACATGACTCAAATACAATTCACTCCCATAATACAGATTACTAAAACAGCGATCATTTCACCCTGCTCTAGAAATTGAATACATAAATCATACATGAATAATATTTTTAATACCTAAACAAAGGTACTCCAAAAATTGTTCTGCAGCATAAAACTGTTCTGGCCTATGGAGTTCTTATTTTCCACCAAGCTGTGAAATGATATTGAGGATCTTTAGGTGCATGTGGTTCAGAGAGTGTATTGTTGAGGGCCAGTGAAAGATGGATGTCTCTGGGCTTGGATTTCCACTGAGCAGTGACTGAATCAGAGGACTCAATAGGATGCTGGTCTCCATCTGCACTGTCTGACCCAAATTAGATCAGAAATCAGTGGGCTGTCAAGAATGAGTCACACTGAAGTACCTAATAATATAACTGAGTGCCTGACAAGAGAGGTGGGAGGGGGTTCATATTTCAAATGCTAATAGGACACCAAAAAAGAGGGCAAGATGGTGGAAGGTACTGGTTGAAATTAGGCTAATTACGAACCTGGCAATTCTGGCTAAGCAATTATGCAGATTTTAGATCTTGTATGGCTGAACACTGCTTACTTTTGATGCAGCTTGAATTTACACTATTTTTCTAATAAATCCTGTAAGGAAGCTTTATGAAGCTATTGAGATGTCTTCAGCTGAGAAGTCTTAGAGGAAGGGGAAGTGTGCAGCAGGGGGCTCTGAGCTGGAGCATTGCAGACGAGCCCCAGGGGAGAAACACATTTGCTCTTGCAAGCAGATGACGTGTGCTCTGTGGCCACGTGGATGTGTGACAGTCCCCTTCCTCTGTGCCACTTCCATCCCTCCCAGCATTGTTGGCACCACTTGCAGTGCCCCATGAGTGTCAGTCCCAGTTTGACAGGGTGTGGAATTGCTGCTAGGCTACCCCCCAAAGGTTGGGGCTTGGTTTTGTTTGTGGGTTGAGTGTTTTTATTTTTGTGTACTCATTAAATCCAGATGTTTATGGTATACAAAATGCCTCTATCCCCCACCATACAATTGCAGCAGGAACCGTCTGTTGTAAAGCTCTACCAGGGAGGAATTTCAATTCAATAGCAGCAAAGAGGCTGTATTATTTCAGAAGGTTCTGCTGTCAATAGGTGGCAATAATATCCTTCACTGCAGTCACTTAATGTATGTTTACAGTTTTCCTCCACCCCAGTTGGAAATTTTATAACATAGTTTCAAGTTATTTATATCTCCAAAGTTCTGCATTTCCACCATTACAATTTTTCATGTCAGTATAGTCCAGCTATGGGGGAGGCATAGCATGACATTACTTTATTAAAGCTGACACTTTGCCTTGGATTGAATGAGTTTTCATCCTCTGTATATGCTGCCAAAAATCATTAGCATTCCAGTTCTGTTTTGCTATCAACTAATCTCCACCAAAATATTTGCATGAAATCACATTCATACACAGGTCAGATACACACCAACAAATACATAATCTGAGCCCCAGGTTGCTGCTGCTGCTGTTCAGGTGCTCAGAGCACAGTGTCCTCGCTCTGCCTGGTTTCTGGGAGCAGGCAGGCAGAGCTTCCTCAGGCACTGTCGCCGTTCCTCTCTTGGGTGCTGATTTATACAGTACAAATCCCAGGCACCTGAAAACACGTCTGTCTTTGTGGCTTATCAGAAAGGGTGATGACATTAAGGCTTCTTGCAAATTTTTCATCTTTTGAAGCTTATGGAGTGGAAATACATCTTTTTATTGGTGAACATTTGCTGTATCTGTTTAAGCATACAACCACACACGCAAAATGTGAGAGTCTCTAAAACATTCAGATGTATTCAGACAAATCATTCAAACAATCAGGCACGATGGACATTGTCAAGTGCTCCCTGCAGAGGTTAATCTCCTTTCCTTCATTCTGTTTTTTAATATCCTCTTAAAATCTGAGAACACCATTTTCATGACAGTTTTGTCCTGCTTCAGCTTGGCAGCAGTGGGTACACAATATTACAGTTACCCATGAAATGCTTTCCCTATGTATGTTTTAAGAGACTACAGTATTTTAAAGTTACATTCAGATCACAGTAACAAAAAAGTTCAAAGTTGATGCACAACCTTTAGTAGTATTTTCCTGAACTCTTTCTCATATGGGAAACCAGGACTTGCCCTCACTGTATATGAATACATGTGCACAGCATGAAGTTACCCTTGATCTGGGAGGCCAGCTTCTCCTTTTCACACAACCTGAGTGCTGGGGAATTGTGGTGTCCCGCAGCGTTATTGCAAAGGGAGGAAGGCAGGTGATCTGCTTGCCGAGTACATGTGTATTCCACACACAGCGTGTCCTCAATTCTCTCCAGCAGCCACCCTTTATAGTTCTTCATCCTCAGTCTCCAAGGGCTTTGAAGAAGATGGCCTTACCCTCTCCTATTTCATTTTGCAAAACTTGAAGCAGCTTTCCCCAGATCACCCCAAGGCTGTTTAAGGTTAACGTTGCTCCACGTCCCTGAAAGCTTTCAGACCCCTGAGACAGACACCCATGCGGGCGCATGTTGTTTGGCATCACAGCAGCGCACTGCAAGGGTTTGCACAGCCTGCCTGCTGGCGCAAGATGTTTCAGCAGTCACACCTTTGCCAGCTCTGTTGCCTGCATGTATTGCGTTAGAAGACATGTGCCACACAATCTGTAGGTACCGTGCCGCTTTCTTCCAGTTGCTGTGACGTTTCTGCCAGAATATTCTCATAGGGATTTCTTGCTTCACCGAGTAAAAGGAACTTAAAAATCTATGCTATTATCAAATAATAAATAAGCAAATGGAAGCACTTTGCACCATTCATTTGCCTTCAAATATATATGTATATCCTATTTCTGCAGGCTGTGGCTAGGTTTCAGAGACTTAACATGGTCTCCTTGGAGGTGCAGACTGCAGGCACAGGTTTGTGCCAGATGAGCAATTTCTCAGTGCTATCAAGAAAAGGTACTGGTGATCATTAGCTTTCTCTAATTTCCTTCTTGCTCTCCTATATCATTGAAATATGACATTAAAAACAAATAAAACCATAACTTGCTAATATCGGTGGAAATCAATCAGAAATAGTATCTTATATAGACTTGTAAAAGAGGAAGAGATATTAAGGAAACTGCATCCTCAGGGCTGTTTCTCCTCACCCTTTCCTGTTCATGATGATTTGATTTTTATATCCCTGATGTGAATATGGCAGGGCAACATTATTATAGTGACTAGCACAATAAAGTCCTCAGTCTTTCTGTATTAAAAATTAATTCTTCTATAGAAATCCCACACATAAGGGAAGATGTACGGATTTAATAGAAATTCCTAAGACTTCTAAGGCTATCTGAGAAATTTTATTTCCATTATACTGAAAAAAATGTGTTTATATAATTCATCTATATTTGCTATTCAATTCACAGCTCATAAAGCAAATTGAATTAATTCTTGGAGTTACTTAAATGCGTTTTAAAAGTATAGTAGGTATTCCATAATTTTATAATTTATCCTTAAAATCAGTAATGCCCATAGTACATTTTAATCTTTATGGATATTATTGTTATTAGGGAAAATACAACAGTTTCCCAAACGTTTTCTAAGTCCACAGTGGTACAACTTTAAGTACCACATCACTGCACACTCTTATTTTCATCCTGTTGTCATGTGTGATAGAGTTAGATCTTTATCTATCAATATTATCCACGCTAACCTTGCCAGATTGAGTTTGTGAAAACTTTTTGGTATTGATCCCTTCTGGTTTCATCACATCTTCTCCAGCAGATTGCCTTTGGGCTTGGCACCAAGGGAATGCTGATTAGGGAGGGCTGTTTATTGTAATACTGATGGAGAATGACAATGAAGCTCCTGTTAGAAATGTCCTGCCTGGAGAACAATGACTGTGAGAGCAGTGAAGGTTAAACGCTGATAATCATATTGGCGAGTCAGTACAATAAATCTAAGTGTGCCATCTGCATCCTAGGAGGTCTTCAGTTCAGGACTAGCTAAAGCCCTGAGCAGCTTGGTGGGATGCAGTGACTGTCCCTGCCCTGAGCAGGAGGTGGCCATAACAGACCACATGTGAACTGTGCTGCTTGGAAGGTTGAAGCATGGTGACAAACTCCTCTTGGCTTTGTTTTTTGGCTATGCAGAAATTATCAGCAAATGGAGACCCAGGGAGCTTTTTTTGATGGAATGATGCCCAAAACTGAGTGCTGCGTCCCCGGTTCCTGCCCATCACCTCCGGCTGCATCGCATCAGGCTGCTGCTGCTACCACACAAACATCAAGTGAAAGCTAAACCCAATGTTTGCCTGTATTCACAAAAAATTAGACAGCAAATTGTGCTACACTCTGAAATAATATTTTCCAAAAATTGCTATTTGATTTTTGGCAATCAAGTAAAACACATGTATTATTATTATTATTATTATTATTTTTTAATTAAGGTCTTTCTTACATATGGGCCCAAAGTTCCTGAACAGTGCTGGAGTAATGTTGCTGAGAGCGGAGGCCCCCCTGCTCTGCCTGTGGGACCAGACCAGCCCTGCTGCTCTGATGCTTGTAGCAAGTGGAAGAATTAAGCACAAATGTGGAGGTAATTACATGGAAAATAGTAGCACAGGAAAAATAGAATGATAAAAAGACAGCAATTAAGAACTGATAAGAGAGCTGTAACATGGAGATGAGTGTATTCGTTCAATAGATTTTAAGTTTTAGGTAAACAGAAGTGATATTTCAGAAAGGATGTAGACAGCACAATACAGGAAAATGAGAATACAGTAGAAAAAGAGAAATGCAATAAATGAATGAACGTTAATTGTAGATCAGCAGCACGTAAAACATGTATGGCTTTGTACATAGCTGGGCAATTATATATAGCTTAGGTTTGTAGAGAGCAATTTCTGTTACCTGTTTTTCTTCCCAAACAGGACAGAAACAATTTCCACACACTTACAGCCTTGGCTTTCAAAAAGTGGTGCAACACAGTACAGAATCAGGGTCAACCACTGTTGCTGCTTTTTAATATAAGTAGAGAAATGACTTTGCACTCACTGCATCGAGGATTGTGAAGTTCAGAAAGTACCACCTGCTCTCTTAAACGGGCAGGGATAAGAAGTGATGCTGGAAGAAAGGTAAAAGTGATATAAGATGTGAAATAGGGAATGCAAGTAGTTACCAGCGAAACACCAAAAGGCATCTTCAGTTTTTGTAAAGCTGCAAATACCGCTGCTGTGATCAGCTTCTGGGAAAACACAGCAGAACAGGCCATGTACCTGGACGCTGAAGATGTCAAGGTGTTGAACGTGGTATGTACCTGATGTCTGATGACAAACTGGTGTTCATCCATTTTGCCCCGTTTAAAAAAGCCTCAGGCAGCCTCCAGCCTCTTGTCTTGCTGGGGCACTCCAACCTCCTTCCTCCCCTGGAGCAGCCCTGAGACCTCCAGTCCGCCCCCCCCCCCCCGGGTTGCTGCTGGAGCCCCCCCACCCCCTGCAAACCAGCACCCCTCACCTGGCCTGAAAAAAACAATATTCTGTCAGTTTTTATGTGCTACAACAAAACAGTCTCCGGTAGATTAATTCAGCAAATTGTTGAAGAGCAAACCAATGAGCTCTGCATGGAAAATTATCTATTTCAAACTTCCACACTATACTTTAGACATATTATTGCTTTTACTGATACAAAATGAAATTAATGTGCAAGAAGCTACTCTGTCACACAGAAACTTGTTTGGTCGCTTCAGTGCTTTGCAGCCCTTGCGGAACCTGATAAACTCCGGGGTTAAGTGAATGCTTCTGCACAGGAACAACTCTTTAAAAGCATGGCTGCACCGTCTACTCTATGCACACAATGCTCCTGCACACTTTTACATCCACCACTGTATTAATGTCAACACCACGGGCAAGAAAAGTGAAAGAATAGAGGCCACATTGTGGTTTCTCCAAGGAGGTGTTTGAATATTGTTGAAAGAAATCTTTCTCTCTCTCTTATTTTTATTTTTCTTTAAAGTCATATTCATTATTTTCTATTTTTCAATTATGTTTATAATACAGGGAAATTGTGATACCTTTTACCTAATTTTATGTTTCTCTCTCTAAAAAAAAAAAAAGTTTTTCAAAGTAAGACAACTGGTGACTGTGGCTGCTTTTATATTTATAATATTTACTGTGTTTAAAAATATAATGCAGTATTTAAGGTACATTTTTTAAGGAAAGTAAAGGCAGTGTTTCCAGCAGAAGAAGATGGTCTCCCACTTCAGTGGAAGGGCTGCATGGACAAGATCCCCATACCTTAATTTTTTGAAACTCCAAAAAGCCCCATGAGTACAGCTGCTAAGGGAATATGAGTGATCTCAGTAGACATCCTGAGTGCAGAGATTTCAGCAAATGGGTACTTTTAGGTCAGTCCATTCTCTACAAAAAGAAGAATGCATGGAAAAAATATGTTCAAATGCTGTGTACAAGTGGTGCTAGCAAACTTTGCAAAATGTAAGTTCATGATTAGTGCAGTAATGTCACAAAACTCAGTAATCCAGTGTCTTAATTTAAACTTCTTCAGAAACTGGTCATTGTCCCTGATATATGTCTACGTTCCTAAGCAAAGATTCTGTAGTAAATACAAATGGCACCCAGTACAAAGCCACGTGTCTGCGTAACACGTGTTGTTATTTAGTTTATCTCCTTTGACTCTGCTCAAAATCCTTACAAAGACTGAGAATTAAAATAATAATAATAAAAATTACAAATGCAAAACCTCCAAGATAAACCCCTCCTCCCTCTGTTTTCTGAATCATCTGGTGATTTTCAATGGCTTTTTTCTTTTACATGCCCAAGCTGAAGCACCTCAATGCTAAGCTGCTTTTAAAAAAAAATGAGTGCTTGGTATTTCTGAAAATCAAGCCTGGCTGAAAGGCTTAGTGAGGTGCTGCAAATGGAATCACCCTAAATTAGGTGGTGCTAATCCATTTGGTTTTAATACGATTTAGTATAAACATAATTGATATCGCCAAGGCCTAGCAACTGAAACTCTTGTGAGCTACATGAGGAGCCTGCAGCTCAGAAAACTCTGAAAACTGTAGACTTTGAATAAAATGGAACAAATAAAACAAAACTGAAGTTCATACTCTATTGTCATTTTTCTTGGAAGGAGCAGATGGCACTCTGCATAAGCTCTCTTGACATGCGTTCTCCTGCCATCCCCGACTTCAACAAACCTTCACTGAACTTGCTGAAATAATCCATTTGGGAAGGAAGCGATACCCTTTATTTTTCCCCGTGCTTAAATCAGCACTTCTGCAGCTGAATGTGCGACCGGGGGACGTGGGAATCCTGGGGCCCGTTGCCAAGCTGGAGCTCAGCCCACGGCATGCTGCACCACGCGATGCCAGCTGATCCATTTGCTCCGTTTGCAAACATCACTTTTCTGATGTGAAACCAGGCTAGGTCTAAGAACTTAATTAAAAAGGAAATGTGTTGTACTGGCTGTGGCAAAGAAAACAATTGGCTTTTACAGTTTTTGGGCTGCAAGTGCTAGGCGTTTGTTGCTTGTCATGTCGAATCCTACACAGAAATCAAATCTGTCTGCAGGTCGTTGGTTTTCCTACCCTGGGCTTTCGACATAACGGGTGGAAACCTGGGGTAACTGGCGCTGGTGAAAGCAGCACTTTGCCAAGGATGCAAGGCTCCAAGACGGTTATGTTTTGATGCTTTGGAAATGTAGAAGCCGGCTGGTCAGACACTATCCTCACAGTTTTAGGCTGCTCCTCCTGTCCACATCAGCACAAGGGGTTTTAGTTAATGTCTTAAGAGAGTAAATGGGCTCCACCCCTGGGCAGCTGGAAAGGGTTAGGGGAGGGAAAAAACTCAAGGGCTGTAGCTGCTGAGCTTTATAACATCAGGAAGGGAAGGGTTTTTTTTTTTTTTTTTTTTCTTTTCCTGGTAGTGCTACAGCTTTGGTTCTTTTCTTACAACTACCTTAAAATATGCACTGTGTTAAGAATGACAAAACAAAATATTTGTGGGTCAGGTCTGTTTTCCCCCCTTCTTCAATACATCCAACTGTGGGAACCTAGAGAGGAAATATTACTTCTACCTGACCTTGTAAGAGGTAAGTTTTGTGCCAGGACAATGCTTGGCTCAGTACAGCTTGTGGGGTATGGAAAAAAAAGTTAGAATCTACAGCTTATACTTTTCAAATTCTGCTAAAGCAAGTGTAAATAACTCATAAATACAGCTTTTTTTAAGACAAAATTTGGCTTTTGTTTTAGTTGAAAAAGATTCATCTTTACAATGTACATGTATTAGAGCCCTGATGTTAGAAATCTGTTTTAATACATAAATTGACTTCCAAGTTCTTTCTCCAAATAAATTTTAGAAAGTCTAATCCTTCCCCTTTCTAAGGCATTTAATTTGTTTTCTTCCCTTGTCAGACCCACTGATGTTTAATTCCTATAGCAAGGTTTAAGCAACTTCACAGTGAAACTTTTGCCTCTAAGTAAGCAAGAGCATAACAACAGTGCTGAATGTGGGGCTGGCACAGGCAGCAAGTAATTATCTGACAAGTCAGATGCCATGTTTGATTCCTGAGGAATTTTCTTCAGCAATAAAATGTGTATTTCTTCCTTGCCAAGGCATAAGGCCCTGAAACTCTGCTGCTTTGAGATTGCATAGCTAGAAAGGAAATGTGTTCATCCTTCTCTTTTTTCTGACTCATGCTGCAGGAGCAGCATAAAGATGTCCCAATTATCTCACCCAAAGCACGCCTCCTTAGCACAGGACAAAGGAAAGAGGCAAAGCTAAAATGTGGTGGGTGTGGGGCTGCTTTTTGTGTGCCTGGTCTGCCACCAGGAGAGCAGGAGCTGAGCAGGACAAGATCCCCTAAGAGCAGAAAGCTCGCAGTCTCTGTATCAGCCAGGGTTGATCAAAGTGCTGTGTTGGCCATGGGGTTTATCCTGCCCTTGCTGCAAGTGGGATATTGAAACAACCTTGGGGACGTTGTGTTTTCCCAGGTGGTACTTATTTGGAAGATTAGGAAGATTTTTTGGGTGCCTATTCTGCATTATTGACACCTAGGTGTTCACTTGCATCGGTGGGTGCCAGACGTGCTTGATTTGGCTGCGGACCTGGTGTGCTGCCTATGACAGGGTCACCAAGCAAATATATATAGGGAATAGACTTTGCTTTGTAATAACGGTTAAGCCAGACAAACGCTTTATCTTATTTATTTTTGCTTCAGGAGAAATTAATGTAGCTGTCTGTACTTCTGTACTCGGTGAAAGAGGATTTAACAAACCAATCTCACCAACTAATCAACAACGTGTGCTTTCTGTTTTGATTTGTTAAAAGAAAATATTGGCTAAACAAAAATCTGTCCCTTTTATCACGCTGTTTCCTAGGAATATATGGCCTTCAGTAGAACACTGTTATATTAAATTAATACTTCCCAAAACTTTGGGCTGCGGTATGCGAAGGGGTAATTACCAGCTCTGGTACAGTCTATGCTGTGCAATATACGGGCTATTTGCCAAGATTTACTGTGAGCACTGTGAAGGAGCAATGAAAACTGCCTGAGCTATAATCTTAACAAGAAGTAGAAATACAGTGCTGCTTATTTCAGTATTTGTTAGGCACTACCTTTTCCAAGACAGTGCTATTCTTAAATTTCAAGTGGCTAGAGTTGGCTTCCTTAAAGGCTTTTTTTTTTTTTTTTTTTTTTTTTTTTTTTTTTGCCCCAACTAAAATAAATGAAATTTTTGCTCTTTAAATACTCCTGTTTATTTTTTTCTTTTCTTTCCCCCACCCATTCACAAAATATTATCTGGGTTTTAAAAAGAACACGTGATTTGATCAAGTTCAGGGATGAACTGTTAACTGCAGTGATGTGGCCTTTGTGCTCCATGACTTACACATTAAATCACCAGCAGGTCTGTAAAGGACTTTGCTGCTTCTTGTTCTACCAGTTAATTTCTGCAGCAACCACTATTTAGTCTAAATATATACCTGAGATATATCTGTACTTACGCTGTAGTAATTTACCCAGGTTCTCCATTTCTAATGCTCTAAATTGCTATTATTTTTCTTTCTAACTCTGGAAAAGGAAAGGCTCTTCTATGTGTCTTTTCAAATATATCATCCAACAAAACTGAATGGGTGAACTAAATATTTGAAACACAAGTTACTGTTGTTCCATGTGACTCCCTTCAGGACCTAAAAAATATTTGAGACATTTTGAGGAAATTCAAATGAATGATTGGTTAAAGGTGACCAGATAAAAATGTTAAACCATTACCCCTACTTTTCAGTTTTAAAATCCCGTTTTATAATATTTTAGAAGTATATTTACTGTTTACAGTACTACTAGATAGTACTTCTGGTCTGTTAGCCATGTTTAGATAACTTTCACATGCTCCCTGTTTGCTTTAGCAAAGCAATAACATGCGTGTCATTTACACTGAAAAGCTAAATGAGCAAGGATGAGAACATTTTTCCAGGTCATCTGAGAATATTATTCTTCAAATATTCAGAGAAGTTTTGCTCTAGAAAATGTGAGGATATCAGTTCATACATTAGCTGAAATATCAAATGTGTTGACTTATCAAATATATCAATTTCTTGAGAATTAGAAGTGTATGGCAACATTTCACTTAATTTAATATTGACCACACAGTTCTTAAAGCATGAACTAGTCAAAAAGCAACAAAACTGGGTATGAAGAGAATGCATCTCTACACTACAGAGACTGAATAAGTATGGAAAGTCTGAAATTTTAAAAGCCTACAATCAATACATTAATTTTAACCTCATATTTAGTGAGAGATTCTGCACCAGTGAATCCAAGATCTCCACTGAGGGCATCTGACATGAAACTGCATGATGCTACTTGCTGCAAATTCAGAAGCCGAGGATGTTCTTGGCATATAACTCACTTATTTCATATTTTAAAACTCTTTCATAAGGAGTAATATGTGCTGTAGGACTTGGGGTCAGTGGAGCTGAAATGATACACAGTGTGAGTAGCTGGAGTGAAAAAATCAGGGGAAAAACATACCACCTTCCCTGGGGGCTCCAAATGTAATTTCTGACTCTTCTGTCTCAGAAAGAAAACACTGCTGTGTGAAATCGGGAGGCGCAGCCTCTCTTCTCTCAGGCCATCAATTACTAATGCTTAAATAATCTCTCGGGCTGTACAAAACCCCTCGTGTAACTGTTTGTCCCTTTGGGTTTATACCCAGGTACTGAAGCACAGTATGATTTTAACAAGCCAATTAAGGCAAATTATTATATTCAGAATGGATCTCAGGCCTGAGAAGATAAGTTGGTGTGGGTGGATCTTGGGTGTCTTCATCCTTGAGTTGCAGCTGCTTACCCAAGGTGAATCTGACAAGGAGGTGCTCTCAGTTTCTTCAAAATTCTGCATTTTGTACTCTCACAACCCAAGCTATAAAGCCTTTGTGTTATTATTCCATGGAAACACCTTGGTGGACAGAACAGATGATGTGTGGGTGTCTCTCTGTTTCACAAGGTGTGTCCGACCATTCACTGCAGGAGCCACTGGGCCTCACTGCAGCAGGCAGTGAAACACACTTCTAGCCAACGGGGAGCAGCCTGTGTGCTGTCTTGGACAGACTTCAGCTGAGAATATATACACCTAATCATACTTAATCTGTTGGATTGGTTCATTTTAGACAAGGAATTAGTCTTAATATTTTTTGTTGTATGAAGTAAGTAGGGGTACTTTTATGCAATATAACTGTATATCCCAAAGGCATTTGGCAGTTTTTCTGTCTGCCTAATGACAGCCCCTGCCCTGAACTGAGGGTGAATCTGCAACTTCCAGGGATAAGTGTGGGGTTAGGTGCCTTGCAGCAAGACCCCCACAGCTATATCTGAAGGCAGGAGCCTCCATGGGCTATGGAGAACGTGGAGCTTGGTGGTGTGCTTGGGGCTGAGTGGAGCAGCGACTGCTCCTGTGTCCTCCCAGCCCCATGTCCTGGCAGCAGCTCTTGTAATCCTTTTGTTGAGGCAATTCATGAGAGGAGCAGAAAGCAAAATTTCTCAGGAACCTTAAATTTTCTTTCAGGAAGCTGCATGCCTCCAGGGACAGGCTGAACAGCACATCTATGTTGGTTTGCAGGTTCAGACAGTTTCATATACCAGGCATAAATCATTCCACCCCCCATTTTCTGTGTCCCTTAAACATTTTGAAGGTTTAAGGAGTGTGAGGTCACTTTCTGCCTCTGGCCACTCACAGGCTGGTGGCACAGTCCCCTGGGTGTGCTCCATCAACAGGGGCAATCACAGTGAAATGAACACAGGGCTTGAAAAGTGCATTGTATGCATCTGCTGAAACACCTGAATTCATCTGGTTTCCAGACTTAATGAGTTACTTCCCCATTAGTAAGAAGAAAGACTGCTTCCCATTAAAAGGTAGAAGTTTTCTGAGAAAGAACAGCAGCAGAAGTACTTGTGCTAGGGCAGGCTGTAAAAGCAGCAGAAGGAACTTACCTAAAACAATTTTTGTCTGATCTTTACCTTGTTGTGTTACCATTACTCAGGAGGAAACTGATATTGGATGTTAGGTCTTACCATGTAAGTTGTTTTTTTTTTTTTGCTGAAGTACGATAGGTTTCCTCTCTGTCTGGACTGGCTTTTTCTTTAAAGTAGCAAAACCACGAAGCCCAGAAAATAGGGGTTTGTTGTGGTCAACCGTCCCCTCAACATGCTCAGTGTGCTCATGCTGCTGCAGTGTGCTCCTGGATCCGTTTTGCAGTGCAGTCTTGGACACATCATTTTCAGCCTGTTTCTTTTTCCAGTAGTACATTATTAGAACAGCAATGGCAAGTGATCTATCACCACATGAATGCTATTGCTATGAAGCAAATTCAGAATGGAAGGATCAAGGCTTTCAGCCCATTTATGAATAATAATATGAAATAATTTTCTTTAACATCATAACTTAAGATGGTAAAAGCACCTTGATTGTTCTATTACTAAAGGGCAAACATGGAGGTAAAGTATTAGATTGAACACTTTTTCTGTGCTATAAATTTAATGCATATATTATTTGCAAGCCAACCACTTTGCATTTTAATTATATGAAATAACACAATTGCTTGAATTATCAAGCTTTTCTTCCCCTGTGACAAACTGACGTAGTGTTTTCCTCTTCTGCAGTTCAGCTATGCTATGCTGTTTGAGGGCAGATCATTTTAAACACTGTCATTTTTTTTTTTTCCTTTTCAGTTTGAACTGAAACCCAGCTGTAAACTGTGCCCAGGCACTTCCTCAGGCACCCCAAGTTGGGTGATCTGAAAAAATACCAGGCTCCATTTCAATGTATAGAAGAAGAAAGGGTAGTCACTCTGGGTTGGGAAGGAAGGTCTTGGTCTGGGTGGCTTGATGAGCATGATGCTTATTTTGCTTGTGACTGCCTTCCAAAATATGATGCTAAATGTATAGAAGTTATTAGGGCTATAACATGCAATAATTTACTCATTATTCTTCATGTACAGTATTTAATAAGTTTAGTTTACTTAGTTCTCAGAATTTCAGGAAGACCTTATGGCAAAAATGATAAATGGCACTTAAAGAATATTGCCTGTGAAGAAAGATGGAGATGAGCATGGTTTGGATTTTTTTTTTTAAAAAAGGTAGCAGAATCCTAAGACATAGCTAACAGTGCAAGGGAGGCTTTATCAGATGCTTCCACTTATGCTTTCAAATGGGAACATGTAGCTTAATGCGAAGGTAGCACTTTGAATGAATAAAAGGAAATGGTTACCCAATGCACAATTAACCTTTGGAACTTTTTGTCACTAGATAACTTTAAGAACAAAAGCTTAAAAGGATTAAAGAAAAAAAAAAGGATTGTATGATACTCATGTAGATAATGAAAAGATCAAGATTTGTTACAGAAAATCAGAATGTATAAGAGAAATTTTATTTTTTTTCAGGATTCAAAGATGGGATCTCTAAGCATTAACTGACAGGAGTAGGTCAGAAGCTTCCCTGAGGGCAGTTTTTTCATCATTAAGTTTTTAGCACCCTTTTTAAAATTATTACACTTACTGCTAGCCCAGATAAGATTTAAGAGTGGGTAGTTTGTGAGACCAAAACATTCATGACAAAATTTAGATCCCTAGCAGCTGGTGAGAGCGGAGTTGTTCTGGGCATGAATTTAGAAGCATTTACAGTGTTGTAAAAGTTTGTTTGAAGTCTTGTAATGATGTAGTAAAATTGTGGTTAAAACTTTTCAAGATGGAAAATGGGATGTGGCGGGAATTCCAACAAAACTTACTGCAGTCACTCCCAGCACAGGTGTCGCATCTTTTCACCTGAGCCACCAGAAATGTGAGAAATGCCTGCAGCTCAGAATTGCTTCATGTCTTGTTTTAAAGCTTCCTCCAGACACTTCCACGCTTATTTCTGTATGTTCTTACAAGTGCTCTAGTCTTAACAGGCACCAGGAGCTCAAGCAGGTACCTCTGAACTTCAGCAGCTCAATTAACCAGCAGGTAGTGGCCAAGAGTGAAGCCCTGAAAGGCCAATTTGATAAAATCGAAAGGATGGCCAGAGCAGGACTGGGATCTTGGCTGGCACCATCCATGATGGAGACCGTATGTCCACATTTTTCTCCTTTTCGGTCTCCCTGAGGCTTTACAAGTACTTTACAGTACTACATGTGCAATCTGCCACAGATTTCAGGTAGAGGTTTAGGTTTCCCAACCTGTTATGAAATCCACAAGATCACACTTAGATCTGTTATGCTATTATATCTGTCATAGAAAATATTTCATGCTGTTTGGAGTTTTTTATTATAGATCATGATTATTCATTGCGATGACTTATTTAAATCAGGAATAGGTGAAATTGGACATATTCTAAAATAAAATCCCTGTCTTGTGGACCACTGTCATCTAGGCAGAGAGAAGCAGAGGAATTATCCCCAAACTGAAGGATTTTATAAGACAATAATATACAGGCATGCCTCTTCCAATCCTGCTATTCTTTTTACAGTTGTAATTCAAGGACTTTGTGATAGTAATAACAATATACTAAAAAAGATTCAGAATTAGTCTGAGAAACAAAGTAGGGAACACTTGCTTTTAGTCATATTTTTTGCCAATCAAAACACATTCTTTAGTAATGAATAAATAATCTATTCAATGATTTAGCTCTGTTTATTTCTTTCAGTATTACATTGTCTTATGAGGCAATTTACAAACTTGGTGAGAAACTGTGCAGCATAGTGTGAAATGATATTAGAAACTGCGCCTGGAACCCAATCAAAATTGATGGATTTCTACTGGGGAGATCATAAATTCAGTGCTCCCTTTAACACAGTCCTGTTATTACTTGCATATTGGTTGTTGCTATGCCACCGAAAACTAATTTAAGCATATGTAAGAAATTTTGCTTGCAAAATGGTGAGATCCATAAACAAAACAGTAAACACTGGATAATGATTATCATTGACCTGTAAGCTTCTGGTTTGATTTAGTTTGCAGTAGATTCTGAGATTCCAATGGAATTGAGAAAACAATCTTTTAAAATAAATAATTAAGATAAATTGTGAAACGTTAAACTGTGAACACCAGTTTAGTTCAATAAAATTCTTTATGTATAAATAACAGGAAAGAGTCACTGATTCTTGCTAAGGGCTGTTATTGACTTAAAGAGGAATCTCATGTACATCAATCGATAGGTAGATTTGGCCATAAGATTTTTACTACTAAGTGAAATGAACTGAAAAAAAATGACCTGAAGTTAACTAAATATGTTATGTGTCGCAAAGCCATGTTTCCATGAAAAAGTATAGTTGCAATAAAAATAAGATTATCTTGAAAGAGCAAATAGTTAATGGTACAAAACTTCAAAATGAATATATTTGTATTTTGTCTGAACTAAGCAATGTAGATTGCGTTACTGCTGCTACTGCTGGCCTTTTTAGACTAACTGATTAGAGAGCTCAGTATCTGAAATACTGAAAGACATGTATACATGTCTTTCAAAGTTTTACCTAAGCTTCATGAAATTATATGAGAACAAAATGACTTGGACTTAGAGCAGGTAAGATGCAGAGTGACACTAATAATGCGGGTAGAGAAGTATCAAGAAGCAGAAGAAGAGTTGGAAGATATTAAAAACCCTGACTGTTTAAAAACCCTGAGTGTTTATGTAGATGTAACCCTTTGTAGGGCTTAAACACGATCACATTTTACACCACAGCATCTGGTCTTGCTGAAGATGCTGATAACTCCTGAACATCTAATATCTAGCTTTTTTTTCCCCCAAACTCTACTGACAAGGTTTAAGTGCTGATTATATTTACAGAAGGAGTCACTGAAGTGAGATGGGACTAAATCTCACTGTAGACGTATGTATTTTTTTAAATATCTCTGCCTATAAGAGGGGGACAGTCACAGCTCTGCCAAGGTTGATTTTGTGTCCTTTTGGGAAGGAGAGCTGCTCACTCGGTAGAGAGCAAGTGTCCTCCTCCTTACCTTTTGTTAGCAAAAAGCTAGCTACAATCTAGTCATTTTTATGACCTTTTTCATCTTGAACAAAAGGTTAATTTCGAACACTTAAGTTTCTAAGAGAAGTTCTGATATCTGTTTATTTTTTCTCTAGGAGAGCAGATTCTAATCTGTATAAGCTCTAAAGGATCTCAGAAAGTACACTCTGTTAAACACCTTTGAATAAAAAGAGCTAAAACAATTAGAAATGACAGTTTAAAAGTATCCCTACTTGACAGTATACGTAGTAAAACAGTTTAGCAAATCAAAACCATCCTGTACCAGAATACCAAAATCCAACTGCTTCTAGAGGGGTAGGTCAGCTATTATTTTTTAGGAAAGATGTTTGAAATAGGTCTCTGAATTTGTTGGCATTTTCCAATGATTCTTGGCAATTTCAGAAAATTCAAAAATATTAAAAAGTGTATTTCAATGCTAAACTTGTTTACATATAACTATACAAAAACAAAAAGATAAAAACCCACCCTTTAATGCTTTTTATGTACTACTTTAAAGAATGAAGAGTAATAAAATGGTCTTATACAAAGTTGAATTGTTTTGCTTTCATACCACAAGATCCCATATCATGTATGAAATGGTTCAGTAGTTCAATCTGCATACTCAAATATGGTCCGCTTTACTGATAATAATACCCAATACAGTGAAAATTCTGTGGCTACGTATTTTTGAAGTGATTTTTCTGCAAGGGCAGAACAGAACACATCCAAAATGGATTATGCTATTGACTGCTATTTTTTTCTTCCTTTCATTCCTTCCTGCTACTGAGGTGTAAAGATCCAGTTTTACACCAAATTAATTTCAGATACATTTCATCATTTTAAAATAAGAAATCAGTCCCAAACCTTCCAGATAGTACTATAAATAAATAATTAAGATAAACTGTGAAACACTAAACTGTGAACACCAGTTTAGTTCAATGAACTAGCTTACACATTAATGTCTTCTGTGACAAAATATATTTGTTTTAGCTCAAGTGCTACAGTAACATTAGAAAGCAAACAAAGTTCATGATCTGAGACCACTGAATTCATCTGTTAGTAGTCCACTTCTAGGCAGATATTACTTTCTTGTTGTTGGGCACTTTCTTTGTACATAATTATTGCATTTTTCTTGATATACTCATTCTATGTAAATGTGAAGATACGAAATTTTGACCAGTGGGTTTTATTTATGCTTATCCAATGCCTGTTGCAAGGAGCCTGACTGTATCTGCAGATGTCTTTTTAATTCACATTCTTTGATTGTACTGTTGTATTTGCAAATTTCTAAGTCTTTGTCAGCTAAACCTTCATACGGGTAGGCCACCTTCCTGGTTTGCTCCCAAGGTGTGGAACTTTAACGTATGTTTATTGCAGATGATCAGGGGTCAGGCTGAAAGGTAAGGCATTTTGTAGGGGTAGTGAAGTAATTTCTAAAATATTACTGTATTTAAACTACAGCAGCAGAGGAGAGGAGCTCTCCTGAGGGATGAGTTGCTCCCCGTGGTGATTTGGTCAGGGCTGTATTGCATTGATCACGTTTGCTGCAGCGGTTCAGCTTGGCAGATAGCATGGCAGCTTCAGTGGTTCCGTTTTTCCTTGTTTTATTCTTCAAAGCTATGGTAAATAATTAGAGATTAAAGAGAAATTAAACTTCAGGAAATAGCTGAGGGACTAAAATGATTAGCTATTGCTGCCCTAATGACATCTCAATCAGGTTGTTACTGGGGCATTGCCACCGCCTGTCACAACATGGTACAATGAGGGTCTCTGCTGACTTTGGGAGCCAGTCCAAGTAAACAGGGCTCTGTTTGAGCTATGAGTTTGTGCAAGTATATTTGCATTGTCCAGGGAGGTTCTTTCCTTGCAGTCACTTCCACAGCTGGAAATCAGACGGAAGAAAGAAGAAACCTCTCCTTTTCCATGTTCTCTTGTGCCCTGATATAGTGCAAGCCCTACTCCAATCCAGAACAATCAGAATAATTATTGACACTCATGAAACAAACAGACAATTGTGCCTTAGGTATGCTGTAGGATTTGTAACGCCCTTTCCAGGAAATGGAGCAAAAATGTAGAAGAGTGTTGTTACACAGCAACTGTAAAATCCTATTTTCAGTTGTACCCATTCTGGATTTTTTTTTTTTATGATTATGTAGCTTTTTCTGTACAGTGAAGCATGACCTTCCTTTTCAACACAAACTTTAGTGTGCTTATTTCCCTGGTAAGCTAATAAGGAAGTGTGTGAGTGTGTATAATACATAAAGAAAAAAAGTGAGGCTCACTTGTAAATTCGTAGCACATTACCATTTTATCCCGTCCTCATAAATGACCTTTTATCATCCACGTTGGATAAAATCTCTTAATATTATAACATTTCTGCAGACGAAATTATGGTATTGGCTACATATTTTCTACAGATATGCATAAACCCAGCAAAAATACTGCTTATTTCAGTTTGTGCCCTGCCTTCTGAGTAGGCACTGAAGCACACTATTGACCTCGGCAATTTGCTGCCAAGCGACTGAAGTGGTAATGAGCCACCTATGAAAGGTGAAAATTTACCATTCAGGTTTTGCATGTCTTAAGTGCATTAAAACGTTTTGGGCTAATTTTTGACTGTGTCCCAACTTACACAGAGCATTAGAAGTTTGAAAGTAGCTTTTATTTCCTTCAGGCTCCAGACTCAGCTGGAATACCAGACTCTTAGAAATCCTTTCAAAACAATTTCATCATTATTACTGTAATCACTGCACAAGAGGGAAATCCTGTGCAGAATGCCTCTTGTTGCTATGGGACATTGTGGTGGCAGTTCTGCTCACAAATTGATATTATCAATCACGATTTAGTCATTACAGGTTTGCAGCAAGATTGCTGGCCTGCAAATTGTTCCTACTTCTACTGCATAAGACTGAAGATCTACAGCACTGCAGAGTTTTAAAACATTAAGTCTTTTTTAAAATTGCATGAATATTTGGATTATTTGATTCCACAGGGATTTTATTTTCAGTAGAGGTGTTTCCTTGCCCGGACTGCACAGTTCTGTGTCCATATAAGAAAATATGAAAATGCCCTTTAGACCCTTTTTAAATTAGAGCACTCCATGCAACTGAGGTGGAAGTTGAATTTCAAGGGAAATCAGAAATGTTTTTATTAAACTGAGTGCTATTTTCATTGCAAATTACTAGTTGCTCCTGCTGAAAGCAGCGACATAGTCTGCTCATATATTAGCAGACCCTGGTATAGCCCAGCCTGAGATGGAGCTTGACAGCTCCCAGCTCCAGACACAAGCTGTAAAATTCCTGCCTTGTTTCTGAGCCGAGGTGGGAATTGCACCTTGGTGCTTTCAGACAAATCATAATCCAGTCCAGATGTGTTTCCAGTACCAAATCCTGCTTTATCCTCCATGTCTGCCTGAGCGCAGGGGTCATGCAAGTAGCAGGAAGGGAGGTGGAGGAGAGTACAGAAAGTCTTGCTTTACAAGCCTCTAAAGCAAGGGATATCTTGGGACCTGGCAGCATTAGTCTAAAGTCCAGCAGACTCTTTCCTGAGCTCTCCGGTGTGTCTACGTTTGCTTGTATGCAAATGCAGTCATGCTATATGACTACCAGGAGAGCTACAGCTATGTAATGCTATTCACTGCTATGCAAGCCTCACCTGTAGGCATGAATTTACAATTAAATCTACCTCTGTGGAAAGGTGATGCATTTCTTTTGACTGGCATACTCCAAGAGACATTTCTTCAGTTATCTTTCATCCAAGAAACCATGGTTTTAATGGTTGGTTTTGAACAACTAGCTGCAGCTCAGGTACTTCTCCAGCCTTGTGCTTCAGCAGATGTTTCAGCTCCTTGTTAAAGCATCCTCACTCTACTTGGCAGCCGCAAAAGCTTTGAGATACTGCCGTTGTCTTGTGCAATCATAGAATTGCTGCTCATTAGAGCAAGGACTGGTGTGGATTTTTTTCCCCCCACTTGAAAAACGAAGGTCAGACTTCTTTATTACTTTTAAGTCGTTGAGAAAAGGCAGCTAGCATCATCTGGATGAAATTGGCCATCTTCAGTATGGTTAAATTGGTAGAAAATTAAAGATCTGAAAGTACACTCTGAAGCTGGAAACCTAGTCTGGCAATTGAACAGATAGTGCTTTAGGATATACTGAGGACACAGGGTGGTTACGGCAGAGACTGTAATATTTGCAAATGGATAATTAATTGTATAGGCACCTTAACTGTAGGTAGGCAGAGGGAAAGACTGGCTTACATGAGGAACAATTAAAGGTAAATCATCAGCTATGACTCTGTAAGCATATTCAAATCAAGAAACACTGATTTAATCTAATGAAACACCTCTGAGATATGTCTGTACACCCTGTCACAGCCTGCCTTGTAAAACTTATGGGGAAGCTTATGTATGACTAAATGCAGAATCAGTTCTGAGTTGTTTTTTGTCCTGTTTTTCATATCACTGATTGCTCTAATTCTTGTTCTAAAACCAGAACAAAAAGCCATTATCAGTTATCATGTAGAATCGAGCTCCTCTTGCCACAGAAAGATGTTTTATGATTATGTATTGCACATCCCTCACATTTATTTAGCTCAATAAACAATACCAAGACAGCTTGTAGGAAATGAATCCTCTCTGCATTATCTTGTTATCTGAAGCTGCATGCATTTCCTCTAGAAGAAAGAGTGCTGGAACTATTGTGTTTATACTTTGAAATATAACATTAAATCAACTCACAAGAGGAAAACAATTGGCTTCCCCACACCCAAACCTCCCATTATCAATTTCTATGTTTAGACTTCAGTATTCTACAGTCTGACTGAACTTCTCTGCACAAAATTAAAAGCTGACTTTATGGCCAATTTTGATGAGTGAGATCTCTGTGAAAGTGGGAAATCCATCAACTTGTTTGAGAGAGCAGATCCTGACGAGTGAAGCAGCAAAAGCATCCACATGATGCTTAGGGAGGTGATGGTCCTCTTGTACATGGTGGGCTGTATGGGTGGATTTGTTGGCTTTTAAGAGAGGTGGGATAAGTCAAGAAAGGACAAGGATTTTTTTCTTCAGGCAAATACTCTGGGAAGTTATGTAAAGTTTTATTTTAAAAACTATCCCTTGTTGGGAAATCATCGGAAACCCCAGCATAATGGCACCTCTTCTGTCTTAATTGTTGAACCTGAGGGCATGGAGGACTTCAGGATCCACCTCCTTCATCTTGTGCTCCACTGGAGGAGCTCAAAGCATAGGTAACAGTACCTCTTGTTGTGTGTATGGGTGGGAGCAGGAATGACCATGGGGGCTATCTACCCCACGCACCCATCCACCACTCTGTGAAATCTTATTTCTGAATTTCAGAGGTTACGTCTGCTGCTCGCAGAAGGACTTTTCTCCTTTTCAGTCCGAAGGTGACAAGAGATTGCCCAAGGAGCCATATTAAAAGTGCCATAAGTTATCGCCAATAAAAAGAGAGCAGACATTGCCTTTATGCACAAGAAACAAGGATGGTCTGAGTAAAAATTGAGTTCTTAAGACTTAGCACTTGCTAAAGAGAAGATGAAGTAAATAATTACTATACCATGAAGGTTCATATGCAGATAAATGTATAAAGGTAATGAGAATAAGCTCAGCAAAACAGAATTATGTGGAAAATTTGCATCGTATCAAATGGGCTCACTGTTTATGTACCCTGACAGAGGGAATGTTTAATATCTGAACAACCACTTATAGGGAACACTGGGACTAATAAGCAGTCTAATCCTCCAAGTACCTTAGCACTTTTAAATGTCATTAAAAGTCACTCCACAAGATAAGAGCTAAATATATATTCTAGCTATCAAAACCAGATTGCTGTGGGATGTGTATGAAGCTATGCATATATAATGTCCTATACTTAATATTTGAGGGTGAGTTATTTATTGCTAGAGGATGTTAGGCAGGCATGGCTGGGAAAATTAGTGCTGGTTTAACTCACATGAGTTAAATGGGATGCCCACCTGAACTCAGCTTTGGCATTTGTCACTTTACTTTGGAAATTGAGCCACCAGAAGACTGAGAAACCCCAGGTGAGAAAATATTTGGGGAAAGAGGCCTCTGCCTGATCCCCTGTGCCACTGGCTGCCAGCTGGGTTTGGTTGGCCAAATGTGGGGAAGGGGAAGGGGGGATCCTCTGTCCTTTCTTCTTCCTCTGAATCTTCCTGTTAACAGCAGCTACCATCTAACCCTGTGGATTATTTATTTGCGAAAAGGCTAATTGGACATTGAGGAGAAAATGATTCTAAAACAAATATTTCTGTTCAGAAGGTGAAAGCATTTCGAGATTTAAAAACATAATTAACTTCAGTAAGGGGAAAAAAAAAAAAAAAAGAAGTGTGTGCTGGTATTTGATTGACTAAAGAAAATAGAAATCAAGGAACTTTCTGTTAATGGCATGTGATGGTTGAGCATGGTATGGTGACAACAGCTCACCACACCGGCCCCGTGTGATCACAGCAATGACTAATGCATGTATTAACTTAGAGAAAGTTTTAAAATGAAATATTTGCTATCTAATCCATTACTTCTCTAGCCAATTTTCAGGGTCTTTCTTGAAGTTAATGCATATTCAGTGCAATTATTGCCTCCTCAAGATCATTTATGTGAGAGCACAAATAACTAATTAGCCATACTTCACTCCATGAAGGCCATATGAGTGATTTCATTCATTTAGTCATATTGAGAATACCAGGAAAATGCTCCCATTTACAGTAACAGGAAGAGAAATAGCCACAGCACATCGCAGGGCTGCAGTGTTTGGTGGTGGCATACACAGATTTTACCATGAAGCTGCTTGGGCTATAAAAGGAAAGAACTGCTTTTGTAATGTGAAATTGCATTAAACTATGATTAAAAATTAATCCAACTTCTAATTGGAAATACTCTGAAATTAATGGTTAAATCCTCATAGCAATACATTAAAAGGTTACCACTATCAATTTTTTAACGACTTAATTTTAATTATTGTGATGAGGACAAAGAAATAACTGCTTGAAAGACATAAATTTCATTTATTTTTATTTTTATTTTTATTTTTCTTGAGTCTGGATGTAACTTTTCCCCCTTTGTTTATTCCTTGATTGCTAATGTTTAGTCAAACTATATCTGCCTTTGCAAAAGAAGTCTTTGAGGATGCCTCTCCCCACCTTTTTTCCAATGTCTTTTATAGGGATTTCCAGTCCTTTTATTTTCCTTGATATTTTTGTGTATTTTGTTTTGTTTTGTTTTTGAGGGGAAGGAGAGAGTTATAACAAACTTGTTCTTCATCTACCAGGCCATTTAAGGAAGATTCTTGAAGCAGAATTATATTCTATGTTCAATAATATTCATATGTATTCAATATTCAAATGTATTCAAATGTTAGCTCTTTTTTTCAGTCACATACACTGCTGAGATCATGTGGGTTAGGTAACAATTATTCCAGTTTTGTTATATAATCTTTTTAAAAATTATGTTTTTATGTATTTGTTTTATAATAGATTAGTGTCAAAGGTGTGTGTGCATATATATATATCTATAAATATAGAGAGCATAAAACATGAGAAAATAGCCTACTGACACTTTTTATTCAATTGTTTCCTCGTCATCTGATACCAGTTGTCAGTACCAGATGACAACTTGTTGATTTATTGCCTTGTTGAACTATTTTATACATAAGTTTTGCACCTCCACACTGAATGCAATTTTCTTACTTGTATGTTTATGAAAAACTGCAAATATTAAAAAATGAGAGAGATTTGACCTTAACATATGCTTTGTTATTTGCTTGGAGACTGACATTGGAAATCCTCAGTGATGTCTTTTCCCCAAATTTCTGATGCATTGTCAAGAACAAGGTGTGTTGCAGAGGAAGTGTGAAGGCAGGGATGAAGCTGGCAGTCTTCTTCTGTGTGTGGGGAGGGATTTTTATAGAGCTTTGCAAATGTCATGACAGGTTACAGTATGTGTGTATGGAAGGACTGGAAAACATGTTCTCTATCTTAGTTGTTTACAAGCTCAGCATAAGTATATAAAATATAAATCTATGTTGTTGCACAATTCTTCTAGCAGAAGAATTTCATGGGGCTACATTAAGCTGTTTTAGGTTTATGTACTTCAGCTGTCTTCCTGAATAATTAACTGACAGTCAGCATTCAGGAATGTAATGAGCCATTTTAGAAAAATTATTGTCTTCAAAAATATCTCAAACTTCTCCACTTGACAGAGGAAAACAAGTTAAAATTCCCAATATCTATATAGCACAAGCTCTGCCTCACCTATCTGAACAATATCAGAACTGGCACCATCTGAGCTGTTGTCTGTGCTCCAAATACATACGGAATAATAGTCCAACTATGTTTGGACTAAAACATAGTTTGCTCTTCTCTGAATGAAAAGAATCCTGATATATCGCTCTCCTACATATATTCAAAATTATCATTTTTTACAGCAATGATTCTGAGACCTAAGATGTAGTTGTGTGAGGAGGATTGCTGTCCTCATGTAGAAACTGTGCTGTTTTCCACATTTTTAACTTTGGAATTTTTAACATTATTTTATAGGCTATCTAATAAACAGTTAAGATATAGAAGGTATAGCACTTGAAATAAAAAGCTGAGCCTAGCTAAAATATTTTTGGAGATTAATGAGATAGATAAAATGCAAGGGGTTTATGTGCTATGAATCTTGAAAAGTGCTTATAATTAGAGTATATGTTTGCCTCTACATTTCTCCTGAATCTCTGTTTTAAGGTAATTAACACTGAGTAATGGTGGCTTACTGAGTTATCTTTCAACTTTTTCAAATTTCAGATCAAATTTTAGTTATTTTTCTCTCCTGATGTGTTTGTGTGCAATCTCGCCATGTTAACCCAAATCCCTGCTGATGGTTTGGAAACCAAAGAGAGATGCTCCACCAGTCAGAGAGTTCTTGCTGTTTGCTATCCAAGAAAAGGATGTGTGAAGAAGACAAGAGGTCTCTTAAAAAATAGTATAGAGAAATCTAGCTGTTGTTACTTAGTTATTAATAATCAATATATGTTATATAAATATATATTAATCGATTCTATAAGCCCTGGGAAACAAAATTACACATTCAAACTTTAATGACATGATATGCCTTCACTGGTTTGTTAACATAAGGTGTTGTGTCCATCTTACAGGGTGCAAGATATGCTAAAAATCTGCACGGGTTCAAAAAGTGACTGGAAAAAAAAATCCACTGAAGAAAATCCTCGGAGGAAAAAAATCTGTCACACAGAAAGATTCCTCCTCAGTCTGAGGAAATCCTTGAACCACAAGTAGCTGCAGGCTGGGAAGTCATTCTGGAAGGTATTCTGGGAACTGTTGTGTTCTTGCCCAATATTTGTGTTCTCTAAATATTGGCTGTGGGCAATGTTGGAGGACACCGGACTGTGTGCGTGTTCAGTTTGAACTGGTCTAGCTATTCGCTCCTGTTTCTATGTTATTTCTTCATGAGTTTTCATAAAAATTCCTGAGAGACTCTTAGCTGTGTTTTTTTGTTTGTTTGTTTGTTTTTTAATTTCTACTTGGTCCCTTTCCTGCATCAAACCAGGAGGGAGATGTGAAAGCATCCCGTTGTGGTGAAGCTGTCAGAAGGCAGCTAGCAGCTCAGGGAGAGGTGCTGGTGGGCCTGGGGCTGGTGGGAATCTCCTCCAGACCGATGTGGTTTGGTCCCTTTGCAACTAGGAACAGCACAGTGAGATACATGTGGCAGGAAATAATGAGCAGGATTATTGTAAATAACGTGGAATCAAAAATAATTTCTTTAGGGTACATCAAAATGATGTGGAAAAAATCCCAAGAGGCCTTACTGGGAAGACAACATATCATGACTAATAACATACTAAATAAATTTTATTTTACAATGAAATCTACAAAAGGCTGGAAAGGTCGATGCTAAATACAATGGTGACCTGGGTACAGTGTAGCAAGAGGCATGGCTCCTGCCTTCTTGCGGTGGGGCTGCCTTGGAGGCACAGGGATGTCTTTGGGAATGGGAATGACAGTTGCAAGCATGAGCTGTGTGATCCCCAGCAGATCAATTTTTATAACTTTAGAACAATGAAAGAAGAATAACATATTATAAATTTAAATTACCCTGCATGATCTTAACTCTACAGATGCAAAGGTCATTAAATAATGTCATTCTCAGCCATACGCCACAGGGAGCTATCTATCACATATTATCTAGCATTCTGATGGAAGTAAAAATGATTAATTTTTACTGTCTCTTGTATAATTTACTTATTAATGTTACGTGCAGGACAATATGGGCTTGATAATTTGCCTAAATGCATATTGAAACTGAGCTTTGTATTTTCCTTTGAAGAGAAATCGGTTCCAGCTAATGCATGCTAGTAATAAAATAGTCTAGCTGCAAAAACTTGGTTTGAGCTAACTATTTAGGGTGGTTATTGTTTTCTGTGAACCATGGGAATTCAATATCCAGAGTAATAAAATAGCAACCGAATAGCATTATATAGGAAATAAAAACTACATGCTGAAGTGGGTCGTAGCTGCCCAGGATACTGATGAGGTCCCCAAATGTCCCACCCCAAAGACCACGTGGTACCCCACCCACCAAGGACTAAGCTGAAAGGATCAGCTGTTCTATATGTAGAAATAACAAACAAACAAATAAAACCTCTAACAGGATTAAAAGCTTGTCTGGAGAGTATATTTAGGCCATTGATGATTATTTTAAAAGGGTAAATGAAAAAGCAATACTGCATGAATAACTACTTTCACTTGAAAGCTCTGTGACTTACAGAGTTTTAACTGGAGCATGAGAAAAGCTCCTACACTATTTTTGCAGTAAAAAAATATGCTTGGCTCAACCCCTTGTTGCCTGTTTCTCTGCTGGGCTGCTCTGGGTGACTGGGACAGTCTTTTAAAGGTCCTTGCTGTCCACTCCCACTCCTTTTTGGGGCACTTCGCTTCCCTTCTTCCACTTGCTGGGACTTCAGAGTTTTTTTAGCTCAGGGCCAGCCTATTTGCTTAGAGACTGCCTGCCATGAAGATCCCTTTCAGGGACAGCTATGAGGTTTCCTTGTCTGTTTAGCTCCCAAAGTATCTCTGTGAAGAAGTTTTATGCACCCAGACTACGTGTATCTCCATCCCATAACAGGCAGGGTAAAGGGGACCTCATAATTTCTGTACAAGTCATGCAGATGTCCCCACAAAGGCCCATTCCTTCACATCCACTTACTTTCTGACTCTGATTTAGAAACGTGGGTGGAGGGGGTCAGCCGGCAGCACAGCGCAGGGACCTCAGAAGGCATTGCTGCGATGAAACAATTTTTGCAAAGTGGACAGCATGCCCAGATCAACAGTACTGCAGACCTAACAGCAGAGAAAAGAAAATGGGAATTTACAGATTCAATTATTTATTATTATTATTATTATTATTATTTCTTGCCAGAAAGTGGCTCCTGTACTCCCAAACTGGTTTGGTCATAATCAGGTTGTGTTTTATTTTGTTTATTTCTAAACCATGCACATATCTAACTACATGTACATTTCTTTCTAAAATATTTTAATAATGGCAAATGGGCAATCCAAGGTTTCTAACAGGTAATTTTGGGCAGCCCGGATAGATACTAGCAAAATGGAAAGCAAAAGCAAGCAGCTTCTGATATTAAAGCAGAAATGTTTGCCTAGATCTAAAGTGAACACACGTAGGACCAGCAATTTAAAGCCACCTTTTGGCACTGAATGTTAATGTTCGTTATAAGCTCACATCTTACCTTCTATTTTTCTAGCAGACAGCAGTCCTTTGATAGAATTAAAGATACTTTTTATTCTGAACTTGAATAAGCTAAAGTAGTAGATGCAGCAGCCAGGCAAAGTGTTGTAATTAGGCCACCTGTATGCTAAAAGATATTTTACAGAAACAATGTTTTTCGCACTTCATTAATGTTCAGATAGTTCAGATAGCAAAATGACCCTAATTAAAATTCCTTTGAACAATTACCTTGTGACATGAAAATACACATGAAAAATTTATTTTGAGCTGTTGTTGGGAGGAGTTAGTTTAAAACATAAACAAATGTTCTATTGGACTTTTTGGATATTACCAATAATCTGAGCTTTTTTCCCATCTAGCAGTTAGGGAATATCCCTCTTCTTTGAGGTCTAATTTGGTTCCTATCCCTGCTCTCCTCCATGCCTTGGGAAAGCTGGATTGAATTTTCTGTGGAATTAAAAACAATTTATTAAGTGTATATTCAAAGTTCTGTTGAAAAATGGTTTTGATTATGAAGATCTGTCGATGCTTGCAGATAATATATTGATATTAATAATTATAGTACTTTTAATAATGACATTTCTCCTTCTTGAGGAACCACGTGTAGTTCCCCAAAAGTATTGTCTGTGCTTGTTCCTCCTGAGGAGAAGGGAGGTGTAAAAATAATTTAAGGAAAAAAAAAAAAAAAAGAGGGAGAGAGAGAGCGACACCATCATCATCTGATTTTTGCAGAATCATAGAATCAGTTTTATCACTGTGCAAATAGTATTTTGTACTATGAGCAGTGCTTATCTTGAAAAAATGCTTTGTATAAAAATGCATTTGATTCCATCTTTTAATACTCTATTTATAAATGGAAATACTGAATTCCTTAGAATTGCTATAATTGTTTTTAAGTAAAATTATATGTATTCTGTTTTTACCGCTGTCATAAACCATTCTGTAAATGCAGGACAGGTCAGATAGCATAGATTTCTGAAAAACTGTTATAGCTGTGAAAACTTTATTTCTGTGGCCCAACATTTTAGTATTCAGCTCATTTAGCTGACTGCTGATCTCCTTTAGCTGTCATAGAGTTCTCATGCTTGCTATCATAGCCAAGGAATATTCCATCAGTCATTGCTCATTGCTTCAGCACATCTACACTTACATGTTCTCCCTTCCCATTAATGCTTTTTTCAATTATTATTATTATTTTTTTTCCTGAAGATATGTTATTCTGAAGCATTTGAAGTTCAATCTCATTCACATTTCTAATGTGTCTGTATTGCTCCTTGCTGTCTTTCTGATCTCCTAGCTTCGCTTTCTCCTCATTCCCATATCGTTAGTGATGGTACTATGACTGGAAATAATTTAGTGCTCTCAGGTACTACACTATAGTCGTGTTTGTGATATATATGGAGGTGATGCTTTCTTCTCCTTTTTGGAGCCCAGGGGATAGAGCAAAAAGCCTAGAGAGAGAGAAAAAAAAGTGTAACTCATAGGTTGATTTTTGGAGCTGAGGAATGAGGATTTTTGTCCCAGCTGACTGTATATATTTATAGTTAGCAATACGAATACTGTCTAAAATATCCGGGGTGTTAGACATCCATTAAAAAAAAAACAAACATTCCTTGTCATTTCTATATGTAATTGCATTCCTTCTTTGTGTATACAATTACCTTTTGGGTACCTTTCTGCAGCAAACATGCTCCATCCTGTTATTGCAGGATATTCTTATTGCCAATGCAGAGAAACACCAGTAACCTGCAGCAGCAAAAAAGGATGTGAAAGTCTCCTCATAGTCTGATCTTTAGTAGGAGATTTAATCTTAGGCTGATGTTGCAACATCAGAGCTTTCACAAATGGACCACAAACATTTAATTAAAAGTTTTTAATTAATATTTCTTTAATACAGGTTCAAGAAGAAAGCTCATCACCCCATAAATCTCACATCCCGCTTGACATTTCTTGGCTTTGAGAAGCAGCTCCTGTTCAGGCTTGGCTGGAGCTGGCAGGCACGTGGAGCAGAGCACCTTCATACCCTTAGTGTTAAGGGCTAGCCTTTGAGAAGGTCACTTTAATTACAGTGCTGATAACAGTGTTATCCTACAGAGCTATGCATGTCCTTCAGCCCTACAGAGACAGAAACCACCAAGCATCTTGATGACAATCGAGCATGATGCCTCCTGAAAGATGGAAAGCGTAACAGATATGTTTTATTCAAAGGTTAGACACAGTATGCTCCATTTCATGTAACTGGTCAAAGTGCTGGCATTTTGTTTACGAGGATAAGAACTGGAGAGGGGTCACCAGAGAAAGGTTTGACTGTAACGAGCAGCCTGTTGAGCTGCCTGGATGCCTAGGAGGAATTTGTAACTTGGAAAGCACTAAGACCGTGGTTTAATCTTTGGCACAGAAATTTGTGATCACAGGGATAAATCTGAAATACTGCGTGTTATGTAATTCTGTGCTTAGCTTAGAAAGGATACATACAAAGAAAAGGGTGCTGCACTGTAGGTTAAGCCTGCATACACAGTGCACTTAAGGAAGTAGCTAAAGCCAGATTTGTATCACTTATTCTATGTTATCTTTGAAAACTCACAAATGGAAAACATGTTTTCAGTTTATGCATCCTTGGGGGAGAAAACAACAGTCAAAGAAAACAAACAAACAAAATCCTGAAGAGTGAATATCTATCACTGGCTGTAAAGATACGTTATTATGCCTACAGTGTGTCCTGACAGGATGGGACTGAAGAACTTTGCCTCTTTATCGGTTATTGCTGGAAAACCTCTCGTGCAGTCAGCATGCTGCCCAGAAGGACTCAGTGGAGCTCTGATGTCCCCAGCGCATGCAGGCCCCAGGGCTTTGATGTCTTTGTGCCAGGTACACTGATTTTCTATCTGAAATGTTTTTCTCTTGGCCTTATAATGTGTGTGGTGGGAACCACGTATGTCAGAACTGAGTCCATGGCACCTCTCAGACAAGTAGGTACCTGAGGAGCTCATGGACAGTGCTGAACAGCAGGCAGTTTAGGTTATCGTTCTTGTCTGCTGTAGTTATAAACTAGCCGTATTTTATTTTTTGCTGGATATCTTCAAATCATTTATTTTGCCTTCTCCTTCTTTGAGACAACAATTTGAACACAACCCTTCTCTGAGGAGCATTTGTGGTGGATACAAGAGGCAGACTGCAGTGACAGCCCTTCACTTCGTGCCCTACATATCCTTCCTCTGTTCTCATTTAACTAGGTTCAGTGTGAAGCTCCCACCACAGAGATGAGCCCTGTGGGCAGATGGCCTTCATCATATTCATAGGAGTTTTTCCAGTTTTTAAGCAGGCCTGGCTGACACCTGGAGTTGGAGTTTTCTTGCAAGGTTCACAGATGTCTGTGTCTCTTTTCTGCTTGTTCCTGGGCACTATCTAGCTTAATTTGATCTCTCTATGGCCAAGAGAAGCCTTAACAATAGACAAACTATCTATTTACCTCTATAATATTCTGGTCTAATTGGCCCACCTGATGGCATCCCTCAGGCTCTGAGGACAGGCCCAAGGTGTAAGCCTCCCTGACACCTGAGCCGCCTTTGCCTCTAATTAATCAACTCTTGAATGTGCCTCATGGACATCAATCACTTGATAAACGGCCAAGGCAGGACTGGGTTACCAGAGATTAACCGCTCAGGCCTGGGGGAGTTTTCCAGCATGCAGTACGGTAAAAGTACCTCAGAAATGCCTGCGCCACAGAACAGTAACAGCAGTGAATGCAGCACAGACACGCTAGTAGATACTCACTTTTCATGTTTTACCAGGTTTTAAAGATAAATACAGTGGATTTAAGAGGAAACCATCTTTCTGGAGTGTTAGGAATTAAGCACTTGTGTTGAATTAGTTAAAAGCAAAGGATCTTTCACTTTGCATTTGCTTGGGTCTTTAGTCCAATGCTATCTTAAAGTAAACCATGTATAAAATGCTACTGAATGAAGATACTAATTTTTTTTTTTTTTTTTTTTTTTTTTTTTTTTCCATTTCATGCTGGTATAAATTATCTTTCAGTGCTAAAGGTAATAAAGTAGCAACCCAAGAATTACAAACAGGAGGGATGGAAACCTATTTTCACTGTGTATTTATTCAGGCGGTATTACTGGTGTACCTAAGAATCTCCTGAGGTATAGATGTATCCTCAAAGCATCTCTCTCAAGCAGGTTGTGTTTTTCCCACCGTACAGATGGGACCTGAGATACCATGAGGTTAAATGACTTGCCTGACATGACACAAGCAGTCTGGAACAAAAGTGAGAGCTGAATGAACTCATTTGCCTCTCAGTTCAGTGCCTCAGTCACAAAATGATCCTGTAAAATAACTTTGCTGAAGAGCTGTGAAAATCAAGGATGAAGAGATTAAAACTTGAGGGGAAGAAATACCAAGTGCTTTTGGTTGGATTTATCAGATTATTGAAAACTAGAAGGAGCAATTGGCTAGACCATTGTGTGAATCTGTCTTTTCATCTGCTCTTTTGCAGCTACATCGTTCCCACGGGTCACCGAGGTCCTAACCAAGACACTGCTGTGTGCATAAAATCCTGGGCTCACATGCTCCGTCTGGTAATTGAAAGTGCAAAGAGGCAATTAGGTTCAAACTTATCCCATTAGTAAGTACACATCCAGGATCAGATCTACATTTTGCATTCTGAAGGCTGAAAGGTTGGCCCATAGGAACATCTATCTCTATCACATACTAAAGTAGCTGCCATGGCTTCTGCCAACTTTTCTACTTTACAGTCCCATGCTTGAACTATAACTTTGCTTATAAATATGCAGATATTTACATTTAAGTGACCCTTTAGAGCAATATCACTTTAATAATGTTTGAAATGCCCACAAGTTCAGGTATTAATATTTTTATCCTTGTTGTGCTGGTATGAGTTCTCCTTTAGTGCTCAAAGTAATTAAGTATTAACCCAAGAAGTGCAAATGAGATGGAAGAAGGAAACAGAAGCAGAATTTTCCCTGTTGATATTTACACAGCTTGTATTTTTGTTATTTCAAAGTTTAAGTTATGACCAAGAGCAGAAATCGCAGATGTATCATTTTTAAAGGAAGGAGCTGTAACCAAAAGTTTAAGTGCTGTAAGTTCATAGTTCATTGGAACAGGCTCGATCTATTATCTCATTTTAATGTATGAGATAATGGGATATATAAGGCATTTAACAGCCATTTTAAGAACTGTTATTATATATTTCATATAATTTGATCCATCCATTCAGAGAAAATTGAGCATAACACACATCTTCAAGGTTTCTGATTCTAAAGTGTAACCACAATTACAAAAATTGCAGGATTCATTCCCATAAGATGTGTCAGATGTACAAAATAAGGAATTATTTATGTTTTTAACCTTGCTTGATACTTAGAATGGTCTATAGCTACAATACAAGTAGTTATTTGAATCAGGCTTGTCCAGCCCCATGGCACACACATCTGCAGCAGTGTGTAGGTGGGGTATGGTAAGCTGCAGTTCTGGCAGCTGTGGGGGGCCCCTGGCCTGGGGAAGGTTGGCAGTGGAAAGCAGCAAGGAAAGAACCGTAAGATCCACGTGTCTGTCAGACCTGTGTCAAACACAGATTTTATTGCTGCCAGTACTTGGCAGATGTGATACAACCTTTGACCTGTCTCTGTGCCTTGGAGATCTGGGCTCTGCTTCGTCTACTCCTGCACAGATCTTTTGTAAAATAAATGCCTCCACTGATGGCCCAAGGAGAATGAATCTGACCTTTAGATGACAATGTAGTGTGCAGGGGCTTCAGCTACAGGACACGTTATGTGTCCTGTGTAGCTGCAATTATACCCCTTATTTTAGTGATTTATTTTCAAGTAATTCTTTTCACTTGCTTCATCATTGATTGCCCAGACCAGGTAGTCTGTCTTTCCTCTTCTCATGGCTATTTTCAGATCCCCATTCAGGCAGGAGGCCAAATTCCTCCCCAGATCTCACGATGTTATCAGGGTGGCTCCAGGTGTGATCCCTGGCCAAAGGCAGAGATCGAAGAGCAGCCACACAGCTGGGGGCAGGTGGAGGGGTGAGCAAAAGGCCTGACAGCAATGGAGATAGGGACAGAAGCATAGAAAGTGGGGAAGGAAAGCAGAGTGGAGCTGGGGCACTGTGCCTGCAGCCAGCACCGATACCTGCAGTCAGGGAGGAGGGAGGCTGTATAAACAGAGGAAGAGGGCAAGCAATGCCTACTCCATCCCTAAGTGAAAAATCAATGACCACCCCACTGCCCGAGCTCCGTGCTGAACAAGACAACCTAGAGCAGTTAATGGTTTTAATAATCTGGACTGTGTTTTCTATACATGCTGATGGCTCTCCCTTGTTGCAGGACTTGTGAAAAGTGGGTATCTGCACGAAGCTGGAGGAACACAGGCAAACCACTGTCATTTTAGCAAACAAGGGATGTGAGACCAAGATGGGCAATAGTAAGGAAGTTACACTATTGGCTTTTTAGCATCAAATTAAACTTTAATGTCTACATAGCACAATGGAGATAGATACCCAAGTGTGGCAGGGAAAGACGTAGACACTCTGGAGGAAGTCAATTCATCTTAGTTTTCTTCAGGGGGGTTAATTAGCACAATGAGTGTTAAGGTTGGCTCTGCTACGCTGCTTGCAGTAGCCGGGTTTCTCCCCTGGGTCTAATTTGGGTACATTTGTGTGAGGCTGTGTTGCAGTGGATTGGTGTCATTGCATGGGAGCAGCCAAACTCTGCACACAATGGAGAAAGTGCACACTGAACACAGAGCTCTCAGAGTTCATAGTGCTATTTACTTTCAAACCAAGCTACTATTCATTATGAAAAATTAAATACTTATTGTATTTTACTCAATCTTCATAATGAGCCTTGTTCCCTCTAATTATGGCAAATTGTGAATATGCTGCTGTGCTATTTAAGTGTAGTCTCATGTCATTACTTTTTATTAAAACAAAGATTTTTTAAGGTAAGCTTGGCATAATGGCAATAAAATTATATATTCCCTCGTGGTTCTATTTAAATATTTTTAAAGCCATATTATGCTTTAAATTATGGCTCCGGTATATCATGCAGTTAATACTTAAAATTTCAAAACTCAGCCTTTGTTGTCTAGATGAAAAGAGGACCAGGCAGAAAAGAAAGGGGGGGGGGGGGACAAAAACAGACAAACAAAAAAAACTAAGGATCTGACCTGGAAAAACCTAAAATGAGTTACAGCCCATATTTTAACATATTTTATAAAAAGCTCAGACTTTGGTTTGGCAAAGTTTTATCATTGTGCTTTCAAATGCATTTACAAATTTTTAAATGAGAATTGGAAAAGACTTGCATTTCTGAAATTTGGATACGTATACTTCTTTCCATTTGCAGTACAGGAACAAGAGTGTTACTGGCCTTCACTCCAGCATGGCATTTTAAAGTCTGAATTTTATATTTGTCTCTCACTTTGCATTTGTACAGGACCTTGTAAAATTGGGCTTTTGTGCCTGCTAAACTTTTATTCTTGATATTACACAATTAATGTTTGGAATTAAAAATATATATATTTTTTAATTTAAAATTAATACTAATCTGATTGCTAACTGGAACTTATGCATTTCATACAATTATGCATGAAAATAAAGATTATGAAAAAAATGATGTGATATAATGTGGCATTTTAGATGCATTTTTAATAGGTGAAAACACAAAACATTGAAATGGTAAGGAGTAGGCCTCATTAATGTAATTCTATATGTGGTTTTCAGAAAGTTTATTAATTCTAGTGGGAAGTTTATGCAACTGTGAGCTAACATGCAATGTTTCTTCCTGTAACATTTGAAAAAAAAAAAAAAGAAAACAAAACAAAACAAAAAAACAGAAATTGAATCCCAATAACAGCTGTCTCCTCTAAAATAAACAGCTGTTTGGCACAAATTTAGTATACATATCCATATATTGTGTATAATAAATACACACACTTGTGCACAGCAGTCTGACGTTTGCAATTTGCCACTCAGGTGGATAATTGTATTGCCCTCACTGGGATTGTAATGGGGCTACCAGATGAAAATCCAGCTGCTTCCATTCCTTTTAGGGAATGAAACACAAACCTTCAGCCTTAGCTCCTACTTCTACAACTGTGGCCAGATTTCTAGGAAGGGTTCAGCATCCACTCTGGTCAATATTATCTACCTAGCTGTTTAACCTAGGTCACCTAGACACTTTTTTGACTCTGGGTCCCAGTGTACAGTTCCTGAAGAATCTTTTAAAGCTTTCCACAACGTTGCCTGAGAAATCTGAGAATGCTGTAGTTTAAGTTTGGGTGCTGAAAACTTATGGAAAAATTGTCATCTTTTGAGCTCCACACTTGAATGTGTGGTGGCAGGGCTATATTACGTGCTGATGTCCTAGTGGCAGCACTAAAAACAAACAAAAAAAACAAAAAAAAAAAAAAACTTAAAAAAATAAAGATATTTTATATATATATATATATATATATATATATATATATACACACTTTCAAGACAGGAGATTTAGCACATGGGAGCGAATCCAGTCATTTCAAGATACACTTTCCTTTTAAAAAGAGATGACCCCAAAAGCAAATGTGCTCCATCCCATCCTTTTAAGAGTGGTAATCTAAGATGTTATTACCCCAGCTGCCAGTGCACTTGTCTGCTGGAGAGATGGCACAAATCATCTTAATTGCACTTTGACCAACATAAATCACCATCCTCCCCAAATGAGCTATTTTAGCAAGGGGTCAGCACTATCAATGTTTTAAACTAACACACTGGATGGTCAGCTGGGTAATAGGCCTTCAAGTGTGTTCAGTTGTCTGGTGTCTGCTATAGTGGAGGAAGACAAATAGATTTAAAAAAGTCTTGATGATCACAGCACAATCCTCTTCAGATCTCCAGTACTACCTCAGCACACATGATTTAAGGCAACAGCTGACAATTTTAGGCATTTTGTCTCTTCCTGCTATTTAGAAAGTGAAAAAGAAAACTTGAGTATGTCTTTTGTGTGTGTGTGTGTATACACATATATATATCACATTTCAGACCATGTTTCCCATTAATTTCTTTCTTGCTACATTTATGACAGAGAGATACCTATTTCTTAGAAAAAATACTTTTTAAAAGTCTTCATTGAGAGTTTTGTTTGCTTGCAGAACAATGAATAGCAGACTAGTTTTCCTTCAACATCTGTAGTTCATGATGTTCTATGAAAACAGCATTTTCCTGCTTTGGATATTTAAGGTTCACCAGTTTCCTATATTTCAAAAAAGACTGCTGCAGTATATAATTCCCAACTGAAAATTAAGTTTCTGTAATATTAAAAATCAGGAGAGCTTTGTTTTGGGGTCACGTCATATCATTTATTTAAAGTGGTTTCAGGAGGAACAGAAGTAATAAGTACCTAGTTATTTCAAGGATATATGTATATATATATATATTTTCACTGAAAAATAATTCTTCCTGAAAGATGTGATGTTTCCCACTGGAATTAATTTAATTTCATAAGCAAGTAGGTAACTTTTTTTTTTTTTTTTTTTTTTTTTTTTCTTTACATAATAACTAAAATGCATTTGAGTAATGCCCCTGTAATTGACTGCTTGTTCTGCATTCCTGGTAGGTGTAGCAGCAGATTGGCAAATTGACATAACAACTATTTGCAAATCTACATGTGATCTGATGTTACTAAGGTAACTGAAATGCACAGCAATCTGCTTGGAAGTCCCTAAGAAGATAAAGTGGTCAGCGCTGCTGTACTTTGAAAATGTCAGGTAGTGACCCTTTTCCATATTACTTGGGATCTAATGAGAATCAGAAATCATTTGGTCACAATACTTCAGATAGCTTGCAGAAAAACTGTAATATTATATATTTCTTTCCCTCCTCCCAGCCCTTCTTTCTACAGAATATTCCTGACTGGCTGAAATGTTACACAAGCAAAACTGATTCTTTGGTTTTACTTCTTCAATTGAAGCCGCTTCCAGGAGTGCAGCCCAGGATGGAGCCTGGACACCAGTCCTGCAGCCTCCCAGTCCCATGCCAGCCTGGAGGCAGCAAGGCTCCCTGTTAGGTAGGATTTGCACTGTGATCACTGGAAGGAGAAAGAAATATCCTAGTGTGAGTAGTAAGGTCCTCACCTGTCAAAGCTTTAGCTAGGCCCCACTCAACTGAAAAAGATGTCAGGTGAAATGAATCAGAGCATTCATCTTTAAATTGGTTTCAATTCATCTTTAAAATGGTTGATGCCGTGCAGGTACCAGTGGGAGGAAGATGATTCTTGCCTCTGACACAAGGACAGTAATAAAGGTGTCATTAAACTTGTCTCATAATTTATTTAAATGATGTTGACAGAAAGAAAAAAAAAAAAAAAAAAAGCTGCCCCTTTGGGAACGTGTACCTGGCGGTGGTACAGGAGGTGAGGGTGCCCACAGCAGCAGGGCCAGGCAAAACAAACAAACAAACAAACAGACAAATAAATAAGTCTTTGCTGTTAATGAGCTCGTTAATACCTTCTGCTGCCTTCTCAGATGCCCAGCCCAGGGCAGCAGGCCTTGCTGGGTGGTGAAGTTGTGTTTTGTGAGGGGAGCTGCATGGAGATGCCCAGGTTGGCCAGGCCAGGGCAGGCCTTTGGGATCCCCTGACTGGGTTGTGTTCCCGTGTTGTGAAGTTTGCTGAGTGAATTGGATGGTTCATAGGTTTTGAACGCCAATAGGATGAGCCCTACAAAACGTGGAAAAAAAAAGTAAGTAAATTCTGGCTGGGGAAAAAAAAGTGTGAATCTATTCCATAGGCGCCGTGCTGTTACCACATCGGTCTCTGCGTCACTGAGTGTCTTGATACTGGAAAGCAAAAAGCACAACACGCTTATCTGAAAAGGACAAATGAAGGGAAAACATCTCTTAGGATGCTCGAGTAGGAAGATGTTATAAGACATTATCTGGTATGCCTGAACTCCCTCCTACGTGTAGGAGTGTGTATTTGTGAAGCGGTGTAAAATAGTCAATAAAGAACACACAAACAGGAGGAACTTGCTCCAGCATGCTGTTACTAAGCAGGGTAATTAGCATAGTGCCTCTTTTAGAAACCCTAAAGTATTGTGGAAGCCTAAATAAGTTGCAACTACTGTATGAAAACAGTTAGGATCATTATTCACATGGATTACTCCTAGAGGATATGCTCATTTAAAGTAGCTCATGCTTACTAAATTAGCTAGGAAGAACAACCTCATGTTTAGCTGCCCAGGAGAGGTAATCAACAGGAGAATACAGTTATCATTAGCATGCTGCTTAATAAATATTTAAGCTATGTAACACACGAGGGTGTAGAGATGTCCAGGCCCCTTGCCCTGGTGCAGCTCGCTTGCCAGGCTGGTGGTCCCTGCTCAGGCTCGTGCTCTCCTTGGTAGTTTCCCCCAACTACCTCATCTTCTTGCCATTTTATTTTATTTTTTTCAAAAATCCATCTGTGTTTGCATGGAGATAAGGCTTTGTGTTGCCCCACTGACAGCTGGGAAGGTGGCTTGCTCAGGATGGATGCCTTCTTTCCTTTCCCTTAACTGTGTTTTCAGAGAAAACTGTATAAACTGTGCTCTGTCCATCTAGTAAAGCAACACAGGTAGCTAGAAAAAACACTTTGTACTTGTACCTTAGGTGATTTGTTTGGATCTGGTTCCTGTTTACTTCTGAGAATTTTCTGTGGCCTTATGAAAGACGTGGAAATAATTCTTTTCTCCTCTTTACTTTAACAGAGTTGCTTGTCTTTGAATGATTTCAGCTTTTCATTTCTTTCTTACTCATCTCTCTCCTATTTGAATATCTTTGAAAGCCATTTTCCAGTGTCTTCAGGCTTTTTTTTTGTTGGAACCTACTTGCTTAGAATCTATGCAGATCTGCCACTTAGCGCTTTTTTTTTTTTTTTTTTTTTTTTTTTTTTTTACCAGCTACCTTTGGAGATGTCAGTGTTTATAAAGATATTGAGATCTCTTTTTACTGGAAGTGGGATAATGCCAAGTTTAACAGCGCATTGCCTGTCAGATGCTAAATGCACCCACCCATTTCTCTCAGCTTTACCTCAGAGCAGAAAAGTAGGGAAGAAAACCCTAGCACTTGTACTGGGTTTAGTAGTCTAATACTGATGATGCACAGAGTATTTCTAATGTCCCTGAAATCCTCTTAAGTTCAACATAGATGGATTTTGCAATGCTCATTTGAGGGGGGGAAAAAAAAAAAGTAAAGCTTGGGAAACAGAATGAAAGGTCACCCTAAATATAAAAGTATGTATTTTAGAGGCTGAGATGGTGTAGAAGTAAGCTTTAATCTTAATCATACTTGGGTTTTATTGAAAGCCTTTTGTGTGTGTCTTCTCTCTCTTGCCCTCCCTGCTTTCTTTTTTTCCCCTCTGAAATGGAGGCAGACTAATGAGTACACTGACTTTCCCTCTGACAACTGTCTGCTCAGTTTATAAATCTGCTTGGCTTCTACAGGTCCCTTCTTGGGCTAAGAAACTTTTGCATACTGTTTTACCATAGACAGCTTATGAAATACTGTTTGAATGCAGGCTTGGAAGAGAAGGTCAGAGGCAGTCTTGCTGATTTAGTGTTGCCTGTGCATATGCAAGTCAGAGTATTTCTGTCCATCACTTCCCAGCTGAAGGGAGCTGGTGAGCCTTGTGCTTTATGGTGCCTGAGCCACAGCTATCCATTTATTCATGAAACTTTTGTAAGGACCTCAGTAGATCTGTGTAACGAGCAGTTGGTTGTTTTTTATAGGAAAGATTTTACACATCTTGAAGGGTCTCTGTATCCTGAAATCACAGCTGTTTAAACTGACAGGGCGTTTGGGGAAGGCTGTTCCTTCGAGGTGATGATAGAGCATATCGTTCTGGTCTGATTCACTGACAGGCTGAATTAATTTACCCAATTTCAACGATGCTGGATAGTAATCATGATGTGATTACAAATCATAGGAGTCCTCAGGATGTTGAGTTTTCTCTCTGTCTCTCTATTTCATCTGTAGTTCTGTACTTCTATGCCTCTTGTGTATCCTTGTGAAAGTGAGGAGGAAATGTTGAAGTGCTTTTCTGGAAGGCATGGAGTGCCTTACAGTGAAACAATTGAAATGTTCAGTAGTTAACAGTTGAAGGAACAGGAAATAAATACTTTTGTTTATTTTGAATGGAAGAACAGTTCACTCTTTCTATATGTCAACTGTGGAACTTCCTACTGAGGAGGAATATAATTCCAAAGTCCATTGACTTCTGTTGTCTCAAGGTTATGTTTAGGACATTGAACAGCTATCAGGATCTCATAGCAAATGATAAAGTGCAAGAATTCATCGGAGGTCGCTGAAATGCACAGGCTTCATTGTAAAACAATTCAAACACAAGTACAGTTTACTTCAAAATTATTGCAAAAATAAATTGGAAAATAAAGCTTGCTTTTTTCTTGGTGTTGTGAGAGATGCCAAAATGTCACTGTGTGGTTGGTCGTGGACAGCTAGGGAGCTGGATCACTGCATGCTATCACAGTGCCGCTGGAGCTGTAGCTTGAGTGTGGCTGTGATGCTGCTCCTTGAGAGCAAAGATGACCTGCTGTATGCCAGAGAAGTCAGAGATACCACAAATGCGGGTGCAGGGAGGGAAAAAAAAAAAAAAAAAAAAAAAAAAAAAAAAAAAAAAAAAAAAAAAGGTTAAGTGTTAATTGTTATGGATTGTTTGGCAGAGTTGCTTATGTACTGATCTCCATTTGCTTGTGCACTGTCAGGTGTAGCGACGTTTTTGCATACAAAGTTGTAAGTGCTGAGGATGTAGTCAAGAATACTATCAAATGATACCTAATATGAAAAGTTTCTCTTTAATATACAACATCCTAGTAAATTGTAAGTTTGCTTTACTGATTGCTCAAGAATCTGAATTACTGGTGGTGATGGCCCCTTAGCTGTAACTGTTCTTACTGTCCCTAACAGCCCTCTGATGCTTGCTCAGGCAGAAATCCATCCCTCCATTCAAGTGACAACGTGCTCCCTTCTGCAGAGCGCTGTTCAGCATTGCAGTACCCTGAAAACTCCTTCCCACTGTCACAGTCTGCGCCAGCAACAATAAAATGCTTGTGATCTAGGGTTATAATAAATGTTTCAGCCTGTGACCAGCTGTGAAGTGTATAAGTAGTCATTTGGCATATTTACACAAATAGGCAATTTACTTCACGTGGCTCACTTAAGTGTAAGCATCTTTGTCCAAGCCATAGAAGGCAGAGCGTGGATGTGCTCAGCCAGTCCATTATCCCATTATTCTTATGTTTGACAGAAAGGTTTCTTTTCTTCCCCCGCTATTCAGAGCCTATTATGAAAAATAGTTCTAAATCATTACCGAGGACGAAGAAATAAATATACCTTGTATAAATGCTTAAATTCTGGAGGCTAAGGAGATGGTTTGAAAACATGGAAAGAGCACAAAAAAACAACAACAACAAAAAGATGGCGAAGTTTCTCCTTCCGACTGTTGTACTGCCTCTCGTATACTTGAGGGGAAATTCATCAATGAAATGCTTCTGAAGCTTTTCTCGGGGGTCTTTTCCTGATTATCCACTGAGTTTTACTGTTTGGGAGATAGCAAAAGAGCACTTTAAAATAAGAGTTTCTGGCTAAGGACACTCAGATACCCAGCAGATGCACTGGGTATCTCCGCGATCCGGCTGTGTTTGTGCTGGGATATTCCAGTGTGTCCCATGCACTCTCACTCCCTGAATCGCTAACAGGAATGCTCAGGCAGCATTACTTATGTTAGGAAGGAGCTAATTTATATTGGTGAAAATATCCTCACAAATTGTTGGTTGTGTTAAATATTTAAGGAGTAGCTGAGAGTGGTCTGTCCACTACATGTAGCAAGTCTTTTAGATGCTGCATTGACTAGTACAGTATTCAGACTGAAGGTGCACTGAAGTCGCCTAAGAATAACTAAATGACTGGAGTTCCTGAACATCATGCTAAGCTAGGAAGGAAAACTGAAATATCGTCAGTGTCAGCAGAAAGGAGATGCTTACCTAGCCTAGGCAGTTCCCACTCTGCCCAGTAACATGGGAAAGGGAAGAAGCAGACATCAAGAACAGGCTTCACGCTTAGTTCTGCTTATTATTTGTTTTGTTTTGTTTTGTTTTAAACTACTGCTAAAAACTTTGGAAGGGAAGGGGAAAAATATGGCAAAGTTAGAACTCCCTCTAGAGTCTGTATATGTTTTATCTGCCTCTGCTCCGAGGTTTCGCCTCTGTGCAACTGCATTTCTGTGACAGCAGCCTGGAGTTACTCAGCTGTCTGGGAAGCTCCTGCCAGTAGGACTGATGTGTGAGAGACTACAACTTGCAGCTGAACCTTACAATTAACCGAGTGAGGTCTTTGGGACTGTATTTAGGATTCCTTTCAGTTTTTCCTGAAAATTGCTAAATATAGATGTTTAAATCCTTAGAAAAGCATTAGCTTTCTGAAATTGTTTGAAGGTCTTTAGCGTAACACATAGTGAAGAAACAATTTTTATATTTTTTTTTACCACACAAATTGTCTTTCTCTTTCTTGATTTCAAGGGTGAAAAAGTGCAAGGTTTGAGAAGTGTGACTGAAAGCATCGGGGACGTTTTTTTTCCAAGTGGTGATGAACTGTTCTCAACTCAGTGTAATGGCAATTATTTAAAAGGTTTTGAATCAGTCCAAGTTGGAAAAAAAAAAATAGCATTATTAACCTCTAAATCTTCACTTCTGAAATGAATCTCTTTTGAACTTTCTGCTTTTAGTATCTCTTTTCTATCCCTTCATAATGTCCTTATGAAAAAGGGCAGGCTTCTTTATGGCAGCTTATACTGATTTGGGAGAAAAGGTCAGGAAGTTAAAACAGCACCGTTGTGAGGAAAAATGGCATGTTATTTGTGGGAAGCCATGAATAGATTTCTCAGTTCAGTCTCGTCCTTGTGAACTTGGTTTACAATAGAGAAGCTCATTGCTTTCTGGAAGAGGACCAGGTAGACAAAAGCAAGTCATGATACCTAAGCTCTGCTGGCTCAGTTTAAGCGTAGTTTAGGTCTGGATCCAGCAGAAATTCAGACTGTGGAAAGAATTTATGAAACTAAAACTCTACTTCATTCCATAATGCCTGTCTTTATTCATGGAAGGGATGCATCTGTCTCAATAAGTTTGCTTGTAATCAGTTCCTTTTTGTATGACGTTTTTATACCTAGAATGAGACTGGACGGTTGCACATACTTTTTCTCTGGCAGGCATGCAGAGAAGTACAAAAATGTGTAGTTACGTAAATCAGGATGCAGTATGCAAAATGCTGATGACAAGAAAATGGATTCTTCGCGTCTAAAATCACAGTAAAAGATGTTAAATGTTAAATTGCTTAGTATTGGAAAAATAGCCAGAGGTTGTAGTTAACTACAGTGAACTTCCTTAGGCTGAAAGGAAGTATAAATGTTAGATAAATGGTATAAATGTTAGATCTCTTCAGCTTTGGATCATTTGGAAAAACACAACACCCTAAATGGACAGCATGGGTTTGTTGTATCAAATGCATGTGATTTTGGACTCAAATAGCAGTGAGATCTATTGAGGCTGTCAGTGACAGTGTGGCATGAATTAGTTACCAAGTGCCTTGAAATATCCCCATGCAGAGTTTATCTAATTTTCAGTATTTCTATGTTTTTTCCTCTTCTTTCTGCACTCCAAGTTACTCCACTGCTCAGATGAATAACCAAAGGACTTTGTTATTTCTGTGAAATTGCACCCGCCTCTTCAATAGACTGCTGTTGTTTTTCTGTATCTGAAATGCATACCTGGCATCCGTTTGAGTTGATGGTGACCTTGGCAGTGAGGTAGTTTGGGGAGAGCTTGTGGGGAGTCTGACCGCTGTTGTTTTCTTCCCATAATGATCTCACTTGGAAGTGAGGTATGTGCTGAGGTCTTTAATGAAACAAGGCAAGGATAGGAAATCTGCAATCTGTTAAGATATAACTTACTATAAGTAAGCAAATTTAAACCGTGAGAAGTGCTTTTGTATTTCTATATCAGAGAACAGAGCCTCTCAGTATAGGCTGGGGAATACAGACACTAAAAATATTTCCTTTTGTTAATGCATAATACTTGCAGATAAAAATACTCTCCCTTTAGTGGCTTCATCTCAGCAGCACAGAAAGCTATTATGCTCTTTTTCCTCTTGTTGTGGCACAATTTTCTCGGCGATAGTATTTAGTACAATGTGTACCCCAAATGCTTTCCAAAGGTGATGAAGTTGGAATTAAATAAGAAGTTGATAAGGAAGTTGGTGGTTGTTAAGGAGCTAGAAAAGATTTCAGGAGCGATGGAGACGAGATATGCTGCAGCTACATTAAATCAATGTGAACCGAGGGGAGACGGCTGTCAAACTAAGCCTGCGATGAGGGTATAAAGGAGTGGAGAGATTTGTGGTAGGCAAATAGAGTAAGGAGAGAACCGAATGCTGGGTATTTATCTTGCTGATCTGCTACATAAAATACACCCAGACATACAGAGCTGGTGTGCATTTTTGTTTAATAAAACCTTTCTGCCCTCATTTTATATAGATGCAACTTTGCTAAAACTCCCCTGGTCAGTGAGAGAGGATAATGAAGTCTGAAGTTGCTCCTGAATTAGGAGAAGGGGAGTGTGTGGAGGCAGGTTGGCCTGCCTGGTTTTAGGTTTTCTGAATAAAATGTTTCTATGTAGAAACACACTTCTTGCCTTATTTTCTTGTCACTTCATAAGATGAATTGCAGAATACTGATGGTTGATGAATGGTTCTGTAATGGCCACTAGAGGCAGAAAATAATAATCTTCAGTGCAGGCACCTTGTAAAGCTTTCTCCTTGGTCAGATTTTATATCAGTCCTCATTGGTACCCTCCCTAAAGAACAGCTAGGGTTTTGCAGTCAAGTTTCTCATCTGACTCATTGTTTGTATCCCGGGTTGTTTTTTCTTAACTAGTTGATGTGCTCTGCTGTGCTTCTTTTCACATCTTTCAGCTGAGTCATACTTAAATTAAATTTCATTTATTTATTTATTAAGGCTTTGTTTTGCTGGGTTTATTTATTGATTTATTTTTGGTCCTAAAATTTTAGCTCTTCTGCACTATTAGAAAACAGAGCTGCAAACACTGAAAGACAGATCTAATCCACGTGTGCTGCACCAATTGCCTATGGTTATGTTAAAGCATGTTTTGTATATTCCTAGTTTCCCCAGTGTTAAATAGTTTTCCTTTCTGGTATATTTTTTTTCCCCAATAAAGGTACACGTGAGTCAAGCACGCTTTCCCTTAAACTCTTTTCAAAATAGGCATGTACCCTCATACTTCAGCGTTGGTAAATAACCCTAATAAAGATTGATGTTCATGAACTTCTTGTAAAGAGAGAGCCTTGTAAACACTTTGATCAAAGTCCACTCTGAAGAGTGCTTTCCAAGTTGTGTTCTGAAGACCTGTATGATCATGGTGTTTTATCATTATGCTTTATAGATGACAGATCACCTCAGCTGCTGAGTGCCAAGAGAAATCAAGTCCTGTTTTATTTATTATTATTGTTATTTACAGAAAGGTTGTTTGACTGTTGTAGTGAGATTTATGAACACAAGAGGCAAAACAGTGAAGAAAAAAAAAAGTTAATTGGAAGCCATATACAAATGCTTTCTTGCTCACGTAATAAATGTGCATTCATAAAATTCTTTATAGAGAAGGGGACAACGAATGTTCCCACTGGCCAGACCCCAGTCCAAGCATGTATCTGGGCAGAACTGACCTGTCTGGTCACCCGGTCAAAGCAGCCCCCGTCTTTAACTGGTGGCTTGTCACCTGGAGTTTGTTGATGTTGTAAAGACATGGCAAAAATTACTCAGGTCATGTTTTGCTGTTTACAGGTAATATGCAGATAGGAGGAGGTGAGATTTATCATAAACTATTACCAGTTTGCTCAGCTTCAGTCGTGAGGACAGCCTGCTTCAAATTGCCGAGTGGGTTTTAATGGATTTTCTCTGCTTGTTTGGCTGGGATCCTTAAAATGCTGAAAATCTTGAAGAGATTTTCTTCTGACCATTTCAGTCAAAAACTAAAAATAATTTGAACACTGAATATTTGAATAAAAATACATTAGCGGTGCTCTGAAACTCTTCTTTGAGCACGATGCAGAGTTGCTCCTTAGTTTCTGTGACTAAGAGCAAAAGAGGATGAACTTCATGGTATCAGAACTTCCCGATGGAAAGAAGTTTCCATCCTATTGTGGGTTTGTCACCTGATGCAGGATTGTTGAGGCAAGAGGAGCTTTATTAATATTGACATTAATAAAATAAATATTCTAGAGCATTGTTTGTAACTTGCAGGACGTGATGTGTTACCTGCTAAGCAACTTTTTAATATAAGAAATGGTGTGGCTTCAGCCTACCAATTCACCTTATTTTTGCAGTGAACAACTCAGAATGGTAATATTTGCCTTCACACTTGTTAGGTGGCTCAGTCATGTAACCAAGCATTTTTATTTGTACACAATCAGTAGGTAAGTAATAATTTTCCAACCTTTTGAAGATAAATTTGAGAGAAATGAACACAGTATTGGTTTTTATATTGTTATTTTCATGAATATTGAATGTGAAAACCATAGTTTATTGGATGTATTGAGACCAAGGGCTTTGCAGAGAATTAAAGTGGAAAGAATAATTATTTTGAAGGAAATGTATGATAAATTCAGCTATTTTTCCTTTGTGCTTAAATCAGGTCAGATTCCACCCAAACTGGTTCAAGTAAATCTGATTGTTCTTTTTGGGCTTTCTGGGGCTTGCCTAATTATAGAAAAAGGACCTAGTAGTAAGTCAGTCAGGTTTTGGCACTGAACTTTTCATCTGTTGTATTGTTTCATATTTAATTCTCTTATTCACTTAAAATACACGCTTCTACTGGAACTAACACCCCACCTATTGAAAGTAGTATAAAATATTGAGACTTTGTGATTGCTGCCTTTCCTATTCTTTCCTAGAGTACAGTAAACTCCCAAAGACCTGTATAACATTTTTTTTAAAATATAGTATCTTTCTGAATATGGAAAGTAAATAAATGTGAAAAGGAACAATTGTGTTAGAAGGGAGTAGTGAGGACACTTGAAGAAGAAATTCACTAAGTTGGAGTTTGCTGAATGAATGAGATGCTGACTGAATGTCTCTTGTGCACGTGTGGGGTTCTGTTTATTGAACTTAATGCACAAAGTTTTGAGGTCTTCAACATTTTCAGGATTTTATTATTATTATTCTTATTATTTTTCACCCAAGAGTTGGGAAGTTAACTTTAAGGCTATAAACAATCATGTTCCTCTTCTCTGAGAGGAAAAAATGACATATATACTTTTTTGGCCAGCTGTCACTATCTTGTGGTGTAGTATTTTAGTACCATGTACATAGAATTTTGATCGTAGATTTATTTATTTATTTATTGTTCCTAGCCCGTCAGGCTGCAGATTTGGCTGTACACTGTGCATTGCAATGCAGGAGGCTACTCAAGCTCCTAAAGAGCTAAAACTACTTTGGCGACCTTCTGAGCTCTGTGTGATATTGTGGCTGTAGCAAACAATGAAACTTGTAAAGGTGGCCGAGGGACAGAAAAATGTCAAACACAATTCTCAAGAATTTTACTAGCTTTTGAAATTGGTATTTGTACATATATCTTCATAGGATAAACAAGTGATGGGTAAAAAATAAAGTGAAGTATTGTGCTTAAAACCACAAAAACAAAACAACTCTTCCCTGCCTCCCCCTAAACTCCCCAGGTTTGTGGTTGAGGTGATTACATTGAAAACAATGCCATATAGGAGTAGCAATATCTAAGTATAAATACAACATAGGAATAATAATTAAAAATAATTCAAAAGCCAAGCCCATTTCAATTATTTTTAGGTCAGAGTGAAGATTAAAGGATGTTTTAAATAGATGTCAAACAACCATTACTTTTGCAAATTCATTATTCTTTAAGATAACAATTAACATGTATGTAATGGGAGTGAAACAAGTTCAACACTCGTAAGAACCAAACTAATTAGAATTGTGCTAATATGCGTGAGCTTGTTTGAAATTGCCTCAAGCAGCAGGGAATGATCGAAGATTGCAGTTAAACTGATACTACAAAAAAATAAAATAAAAATGCTATCTGAAACAGCCAAGGCTAACTCCAATTTCCAAGGAAAAAGGAAGAACAACTATTAATTTGAAAATGCAAACCTGTTTTTTTTTTTGTTTTTTTGTTTGTTGTTTTTGTTTTTTTTTTTTTCTCCTCTGACCCATTCATTTATTAAATAAGAGGTGTTTAAATGAGCTATTTAAATCTGGAGCCAAGTTCATGGGTGTTTAACGAAAGCTGCACAGAATTAGTGTGTTTTGCCTTCCCCAAACACATTTTAAGGTGAACTCAATAATGTGCAATTCAGCATGTATTAGTGGGGTAAAACTTCATAGTTTCTTCCAAAAATGTTTCTTTGTTACATCCCTATTAGGTTTTCCTGGCTTGCTTTTAATTTCTGCAGCACGGGCCCTGAATTATGCTGTTGGGTGGTTATGGCTACTTTCCAGATGTTTATCCGTCAGCAATGGTGGGTGGTTGCTCTTGTACCTACTTCTCTTGCATTACTTTTTTTTTTTTTTTTTTTTTCTTTTTTTTCTGCCCCAGTCATGCTAAGTAGTTCAAATCAAAATTTCAGTCTGAATCTTTCACACTAGCACTGTGTTGAAATGCTGAGCATTCATCAGTCCTGGTGTAACGTCCTTCATAAAGTGTTTTTTTGTAGAGCCTGAAGCCAGGCTTATCCATCATGCCTGTGCTTAAAATTTGTTAAATAGAAATAACTGCAGTTATAGTGCCCATGAGTTCAGGGAAAATAATAATAATAATAAAAAAAAAATTCTCTGGACTGCTTCACTTACTACAGAAGCAGTGAATGGATAGAGGTGTGCTTCTAGGATAAGTAGATGTTTATTTCCTAGATGTGTTAGAACTAAAGAAATAAGGTAAAATCAGTATTTTCTATCTACAGTGTCACACATCGCGCACACAGTATTATTTCTACTTTGGTATAACTTTTGCCTAGAATTTGACTACTTCAGAGACTTCAGTTTCTACTTTCACTAGTGAAAATCTTCCTCCAACTTCAATCTGTTCTGGTTTTACTAAGGAAAGTGTTGGGCTGAGGAAAACCAGTCCTCAATTGCTTTATGTTTTGAAGATTATTTCTCTGCTGGTCACTGTATTTCTGTAGTGATATTGAAGATGTTCTATTCTTTTTGTTTGTTTTTCTAAACTGATTTCCTTTCCTAATACTTGTTTAATGTTATAGAAAAAAATCATTGTATGATCATGTACAATATACATACTGTTCAGTTCCTATTACACTGTAGCCTGCTACCATCAAACGAACTGGGAAACATCAGAATCTGAGGCACTTGGTCTTCGAGTATGGTGGAGGTAATGGGAAGAAGGTAGGTTGTATTCAGAATGTGAAGCGTGGAAAAACAGACTACTCTGTGTATGAAAAGATATTGATGTTTCTGCTGGCATAGTGAAAGCATCGAACTTTGAGGTCTTGAATTTAATGGCGCATGTAGAATGTAATATTCTGCCTTTGATAGGACTCTTCCAGGCCATAGGTGTTTGCTGTCTGAAATATTAATGAAGCACAACTTGTTCTTCCCTTCATCATTGCCTTGACCCATGTTGCTGGGGATATGATTCTGGTGCACGTGTGAAGTGCTGAGGAATGGGCTGTGTGGGGCTGGTCGCAGCACAATGCTCTCGCTGGTGAGCCTGTGATGCTGCTTGGGCCCAGCAGCTCTGTGCCATTTTGGGAGCAGTTCTTCTCAAATCCACATTTTAGTAAAGGATCTATTATTCAACTTCAGTGTTTTCTTCGTTTATATTTGGCATTGATATTTTGGCTGAAGTAAAGTAGAAGACTTCTAATATAGTATTAATCCATTTAAAATGTAGCCTTCATATATATATATATTTTTTTTTAATTAATATATCTGCACTTCTGTCAAGCATTACTGACAGTTTTTCTGTGTATTGACTTCAATTATTTTTTGTGCCAAATCTTCCCTTAAACTTCACAATAGGCACAGTTCTTCATCTGGGCCTACACCTGTTTCTTATCTTTTATGTCAAGCTCACAGACTGCAAATATTGAAATATAAATTGTTTTCTGTATTATAGCATTGAACACGCTCTCAAAAACGTGAGCATCTGAATCTGTATGGGATGGAAGAGACTATAAATGAACCAATGAATGCTTGAAAACAAAACATTCACAATATGGAAAAACAGCTTTGTATGCAGTCCTTGTACATTGAATGCAATATTTAATACTAACTCCACATCCCCAACTTTCTAAACACCATATGGAAGATTAAATACTTTATCTAATATATATATATATATTACTCAGTGAAACACTATTTTAAGGAAAGTTTATTACAATAAAAACAAGGTCAAATCTTCATTTCTCTAATTTACCACAACTTTTCCTATGTTCTCAGCTTTTGTTACTGAAGTATTTAAGTTAAATTCCATTGTTATAATATAATACAGAAGCCATCTCCTAAACATATTTGAGCTGAACAGAGAAATGATTTGCTCTAATTCACTCTACGGAGTTCTGTCAAGTTGCACAAATTGCAGTAGCTGAAGATTTGGGTCTCAAAATACTTAAATTGGTTTTTCAAGTCTTTAATAATTTCTTATTGTTCTACAATATAGTAATGAATGAGACTAACATTAAGCATTTTTTTTTTTTTTTTTTTTTTTTTTTTTTTTTTTGTACTGGAAAGGGAAGCAGTGATGTATACGCAAAGCAATGGCTGGCTGCTAGTTCTTGCAGAAGAGCATTAACTGTATTGTACCATGTAAGACCAATTAAACTGTTTTTACAGCTGGACTTCTAATGCAAACTGGCTGGGACAACGCAGCCTGGGCCTTAGGTAAACTCTGGGAGAGTTCTACAGCAGGGTGCTTGCTTCAGCCCTGTAGGGAAGTGGAGGGAAGCTGAGGAACGAGCACTGACTGTGGAGCAGAGCCAAGTTACTTAGTACGAGGTCTGAATATTTTCTGGACCTATTAATACACGCTCCACTCTACATGACTGCCAAGTCATCACCCTTATTTAATGCATCTCAGAAATAAATTTGGCTATCTTGATTCAGTAAGGTACTTAATCATGCAGGAAATGTGTGAGTAGAAGAACTCATTCAATAGACTTGTCCAAAGTTTGGCATATAAATCCTTGGAGCTTTAAGATTAGACCCACAGAAGACAAAGGGCCTGCAGAAGTCTTCTGGTGGGCATGTGGATCTCTAGAGATTTCTGTAATAATCTCAGTCATATTCAAACTTGTAGCTAGTGGCTGCTTGACACTGAATGTGTTTTTGCTATTAATAAAAGCTGGTAAAATTCTTCTGTTTTTTGAAAGCCCTGCCTCATGGCTTTTGGACAGGTTCCTGCAGTGCTCGGCCTCTGAGGGCCTTGGGCTGCCTGTCAGGGCTCATGGGGCGGGGTGGGCTGGGAGGCCAGGGGCTGGGACTCTGCTGGGGCCTTGGGGTCTGCAGCTTTCAGTGTGATGTTTTGTGGCTCCCAGGTCAGCCACCGGATCGCAGACCTTTGTATTTGTGCTTCTGAAGGTTTTAACTCTCAGTATGGAAAAAATGACTGGTCATTGTCACTGCACAACAGAACCAGGACGTGACATTGTAGTCTTGTCTGAAAATAGAAGGCCTGGAGTTAATGCCGAGGCCAAATTGCAGCTTCTTCTTTTTTTTTTTTTTTTTTTTTTTTTTTAGATTGCTATTAAAAGTTGGAGGAAGGCCTGCCTGGGCTGAAAAATGTCTGTCCTCCCCGTGGGCAGGAGGGTTTCCAAGCCCAGGCACTGGCACCAATCCTCACCTCCCTTCTGTGGCTTCAGGTACTGCTTGAGGAAGGTCTGGGAAAAAGGGAACTCTCTTCAGAAGCTTTAGTTAGAAAAGTAGTAAAACAACAGTCTTCAGTGTGTAGTTTTTAGACATTGTTGACAATATAATTACAAACAGAACAACTTGGAGCTATTATTGGTTGACGTCTCAGATTAATCCATCATTTCATGCCCTGAACTCACTGATATTTTACATCCATATTATGATTTGAAGAGTCCAGGTCTCATTTTCCACAGGAATTAATGAAAACTTCATGGAACAAGATAGATAATGTAATACAAAGAAAAAGATTGTTATGAAATATTTGTCTAAATTAAGTCTGTAATTGATCTCCTCAGATGTCGTGTCTTGAGAAGCTGGCCAAATTTTATTTTGCATTTATTGCTAAATGACTGATTACCAGATAGATGGAACATAGCAAGCACCATATGTTTTGTTTACCTAAAGGCTCATAAATTCAACGTCTGTTGGGTCTCTCAAACATGATATGTTAGCGGATTCCTTCCAGGAAAACAAAAACCAACTACAAAGTTATCAGGTTGAAGTATTATCCTTTCAGATGCTTTTTCAACCCAATTCATTCTTTGGCTGTAAATACAAGCCAGATGCAGTGCTGAGTTCTGATTAATTGTTTGTCAACATGTGTGTAGCTCACTGAGCATGGAGGGATTTTTGGCATCTTGGCTTGCTAATGAACTGTACCCACCAGTCTACACAAAGTCTGCATGTGTTTAAACAACTCTCAAGACGAGCATATGCCTCAATAAACCACATTGCATTATTTAGTAGTGTGACCATCGTGGGGACGTTGGGTCAAGCGCTGATAGAAGAATGTGAACGTATTAAATTGAGTATTTACATTAAGCTAGCTTGTGAAAGGTTAGAGGAGTAGACTGGGGCTATTGTGGTGCTTCCTTCTAGAGCAGGGCCTGGAAAATGAGTGAATTCTTATTGTAACAACATCACTGCAGCCTCCTTAGGCAAACAAATAACTCTTCAGATAGATAACTTGGAGCATATATAATGCCTTGAGGCTGTATGTCAGATCACTAATAGAGGACGATGAATCACTTGCTCTGGCAGTCCCTGTGTTTGGACCAGGAATCCATGCTGTCTAATTTAGTTATTCTGTATGTAACATGTTTGTAATTCCTCCGTCTACTGAATTTGTCCCTTCTATCTCATCTTGTTGACCAGTCCAGTTGCAAATAGAAGGTGAGCCATTTTGTGTCCCTCTGGGGACCTATGGCAGTACATATTCCCTGCTGTTCCAACTTCCCTGCTTTGCTTGGGAATCTTTCTGCAAAGCTGACAGCAACTGTACAAGAGCTTTGCCCCCTGTGGAAATAAGCAAATGATCCAAACAGGCAAATTATGTCTTCTCTAATTTCTTTAATTTTTGAAGTGCAAAGTGTTAGCACCCTTCAGATGAGACAACATAAAGATTTTTTCTTGTGCCAGCTGAAAATTTAATGAAGTCTAAAATTTTACAGTAGTGCAGTGTTAGCACACAGATGCAAGATTTTATTTAAAAAAAAAATAATAAAAAATGGTGTGTGTGTATGCTCATTTTCATGGTATAGGTTTCATCGTATGTCTTTAATTACGTTCTGCAGCTATTCAGTATAATTTTTTACCCTAAAGCGTATGTATATGTACCTACAAGATATTGGTCAAGAAATAGGAGAGAGGATAAAAAATGAAGAGGAAGAACACAGAAATTCAAATGGTGATTATCATCTTAGGAGAAGATATATCAAAACTGGGAGGAAAGAGGACATGATACAGTGCAGGTGATATTAATGAAATCATGAGACGCAGCTGGAAGGAAGTCTGAAATATACAAATACTAGAATAATTTTTTTACTGATAAATCTTGACGTGTAATCCAAACTAAAACTTCAGTGTGCCATTTGGATGCCAAAACCAAGTCCTGTTTTATTTGCATGGAAGCTGGAGGAGGAGACAGGGAAGGAATATTGTTGCCTTTTTCTCTTTTTTAGAGCTAGGAGGTTATGTTGCTTGGAGAAAGTACCCCTCCACGCATACGCGTGCACTTATCATGGAGTGAGGTTTCTGAAAGAAAGTGAGATGTAAATTTTCCTTCAGAGCAGGGAAGGCTGGCTTTCTCTATGGTTTACTGAAACTTCCACACATACCACTCTTTTTTACTTTTACCTGTGTTGGAGAGGTCAATGAGGTGAAATACCTATTCCTGTCCAGTGTTTGAGGCTTTTTTTTTTTTGGAGACAATGTTGTATTTCTTCAGAATGGACAACTTCCTGCCAGGTCAAGCAGACTGTGGGCTGTTTTTGTGTTTCTGTGTATGTGTGTGCATAAATAGTAGGATTGGATCCCTGCTTTCAAATAAAACCGGCAATGTTAAACCCTTCATGAGTCCGATTCAGTTGTTGCTAAGCTCAGTGGGAGTTCTGCCTATGGGAAAAACAGAACCTTCACATTAACTTTGATTTCATTCAAGCTCATTTTTGGAAAAACAGCTGATCCACCAGAATACTGTGAATACCACATCTGTGAGTGCTAACGGCTGTTTTTACCGTGTATGATTACCATGAAACTGCTTTGAAAAATCTTAGCAGTAAAGAGTATGAGCCCTTGATTCCTCTCACTAGAATTAATTCAGTTTTCATGAACACACACGGAACGACAAACTATTAATTGCAGCTGTTACTGACATCCTGAGCATCTCCCATCACTGGCAGCATGAAGAGGAAGTATTTGGACTGCAACAATTGGAATTTGGGAGTTCAGCTGAACTCCTTGCTTGTTAGAACTTGCAGCAGCGGTGGGGTGGGAGGCAGAGATAAAACATCTGGGAAAATTCATGGTTGCTTACTCAAACCAGCAGAAGCTGGGTTTAGACTCAGCAAAGTTAACTTGGATCCACATCCTGTAGAACAGTCTCTCCCACCAGCGTGCAGCAGTAAAGACATCTCTGTTGCTACTGCCAAGATTCATGATCTCCTGGCATGTGGGAATGATCAGAAAGTAGCTGAACCTTTCCAAAACGTCTTTGGGGAAATAAGTGAGACTGTAGCCAGTGGTGATGCTTCCAGTGGTTCCAGTTCTTCGCTGTATTGCGTTGTGTCCTGGAGGAGAGAAGAGGCATCAGGGCCAGAGGGGAGTTTGCAGGCTCTGGACAGCGATGGGGAAAGGAGGATGAGAGTGCAGTTCCCATCAGGCATCTAATGCAGGTGTTCTGAAAAATCCTTGGAAAAAAACTTTTTTTCCAGTGATTATGTAAGTGCAAGTTAAGCGATGTGAATCCTCCTCAGGGTATTAGTCAGAGCGTAGACGCTTTCTTGAAACATCTCCAGTTGATACATCTGTATTTTAGAAAGGAATCACTTGGCTATGGTGGGACTTGCAAGTGTGGCTTGTGAGAAATATAAATCGTCACTGGCTTCTTTCCCTCTTGTGAAGCGTTTTGCAGTCCTGTGTTATGTATTCCTCCTAATTGTTCACTTTTGGAAAACCTGGTCAGTAGGGAGTTGTTTCTCTCTCTCTGAAATGACAAATACAAACTTAATTGAAAGGGAAATGATTTTTTTTTTTTTTTTCTCCAGATTTATAGATTTATAAGGCAAAGAAGCTGCATGAGTAACTTTAATTAAATTCATTTTCCTGCAGAGCTTTTCATTGTTTCGGTTACTCAAATCTCTACACATGTTGCTCCTCCTAGCTTTTCAATTTGCTTGCAAGATGTTATTTAAATGCTTGTCAGCTGCCTAAGAGGAGCAGGTATTATTTCAGATGTTGTGCAGGAGAAAAAAAAAAAAAAAAAAAAAAAAAAAAAAAAAAAAAAAAAAAAAAAACAGACATGAAAGACATGATGGCCTTTACTATTTCCGTTCAACTTCATGTGGGTAAATATAAGTCAACACCTACCTGATTTGAGTGATAAATCAAAACAGATAATTGAAGAAAATAACAGGACCATTATCTTTGGCCTTTGGCTGAGTAACCAGGAGACCGCATGGTAGCGATAAGAATGCTTTGAATGCCATTAAGTAGGTAATTAAGATGCCTGAGAGGATTATTGAGCTATTAAGTCCTCATATTAGCTTATATATATGTGGAGTAGCAGGGGCAAAACCAGTAGAGAGGAAGCTTCTTGTGGCTACTGATGTATTTTTATCTGGAGGGAGAAAGGGGAGCGATGGAGATTCAGCCCTGATGGAAAAGACAATGCTGAGTATTTTCATGCAGAAGGAAAAAAAAGATCATTTGGAAATATTGTAGAATGGCAATGTTCTGTGGAAGGAGACCTGACGTGATTTGTCTAGCTGTGATGCTGCCGCAACAGAAAATAGTCGCAGAGAATTGTTTTATCAAAGAAGCAGCATGATCCCTATGGAGATTAAAAAAGGAATCGTGGTCTCTGAGCTACGGGAGATTAAGAGGCAGATGGATGAGACTTGAGTGAAGAGAAAGCAGTTTTGTTCTTGCACAAAGGGTGTACCTGGTACTTTCATTTCAGTCAGCAGCAACTTCTTTTTGATCCAGGAAAGATGCAAGAATGAGGGAAATTAAAGTTCTTAAACAATGTTTTGCTTTTTCTTTGCTGAACCACTCTTAGAGAACTTGCATTGAAAATATGGTAAGTGTGTATAAAACAAGAGGCTGCTTCACAAAGAGATGGAGACCTGACCCCACAGCACTGGAAGGAAGAGAAATGATTTCCTGTAGCTGGCCTGCTGAGGAGGGCAGTGGGTTTGGTGATGGTGCTTCAATGAAAACAGCCAAAAGAGGTGCTCGTACCACTGTGTTTAAATAGGAGGGATGTTTGCTCTTGCAGACCTTTGCACCTGAGCCTTCACTGTTTGCTGCGTTGTTTCTATTTTTTAAATTTTAGTCCGTTTTCTGTTTGAAATGGAAGAAAATTTCTGTTGTCAGTTAAATGCCTCTAAAATTTCTACACCATCTGGTATGAAATTTTGAGGGAGACCAACAATAAAACACCAGGTGAATGTGATTAAAATAAATGAATGAATGAATACTCAATGAAGTTCCTGAATAGGTCAAAGGACGGTTATCATTGACGTTTTAATATGAAGACTATTAAAAGAAGGATGAAAACATCACACTGTGAAGATAAGCTCTGAATTATCATAAAGTCCATTTCACATGAGAAACTGGTATTTTAATTCAAAAGGAAATATTCATAATGCATCTTAGTTTATAATTTGAATATAATACAATGAAACCTGTTAATAAGACAAGTGGGATTTCTTCTTTTCACCATCACAACAGGTGGCTGTGTAACACAGTCCTAACAAAGTGGCCCTTCAGAAATAATAACCTCATGAATTTTAAGAGGAATTCCAAATGTGTGTCAGGGATACAGCAACAGGATCTCGTCTGGTGTGGGGAAGAACAAGAGTTAGCTCCAAAGGCTGGTGAAGTTTGTGAGGCAGCTTGCGTTGACTTTGAGCAGTGGGTTAGTTTGCATGATACTGAGCAAACCTGTAAGGTTTGTAAGGTGTCAGCCTGTGGGTGTTTGCGTCGTGATCAATGAAAAAGAAATGAATATTGATATAATTGGAACAAGATTATTTGAACGCTAGTTTTTTCATACAGCTGGTATGAAAAATTTGTGCTTATTGGTGGGGTGAGGAGAATTTCAGTACCAAATAACAACTCATGAAAGCTTTATCATACAACGATGACATGTAAGAGTAAACACAGCTCGCTGCACAATGAGCATAAACTGGGTTTGTGCAAGGAACAGGTATTCTACTTCAGTGGTGCACAAATGTTCATAAACAACTTGGCCTGGTGTATGATTTTCTGGCTGTTTTATTCCAGGGACGTTCTTCCGAAATTTGTGGCTGGGCTAAGAAACTTTGTCACGTGTCCTTCAATTTTTGGTGCATCTTGCTTCATTTAATTAGGCAATTAATCCCCTGGGTGATGCCACGTTTGTCCTTGCTGTGGCACCCATAAAACTGTGGCACGTCCGCTCCTTTTATGCTTTCCAAAATAATGGTACATACGGATTTAGGGTGTCAGGTGGACAAGGTTTGGGTGATGTCTTTTAAGTGAGATGTCCCGGCTGGAGCAACCTAGAGGAAAGAAAACTTTTCAAAATTTTATTTTTATTTATTTATTTTTAGTAGCTTCTGGTAAATCTCAGTTTGGAAGTAAAAATACGAGTTTAAAAACTGAGGTGTGTGTTCACCCTTGTCTCTTAAGAGAGGCTTGAGCCTTCTTTCGTGATACCTCGTGTTGTGTTATGCTGACAAGGCAGCTCTGCTGCATCTGATGTCGTCAATTACTTGGCATGGGAAGCAGTGAGCTTTTTAAACATTTCATTTGGCATTTGCAATATATAGCAGTGCTGGTGGAGAGGATTAGTGGGTAATAGCAAGCAGCAATCCGTGCTTTTGGCTGTTTGGTAAGGAATATTGAGTTTTGAAGAGGCTGAATGGCTTTGGTGGTGATTTGGGAACGGTCAGTCTGTTGGACCTGTAAGTACTGAAGAGGAAGGGTTAGCAAAGCTGCAGAGCAAATTTAATTTGGTTTAACACGTGGTAGGAGAAGCAGCTTCTGCCTTTGTCTCTGCTGGAGCCCGAGCCCATGTGTGGGCTTTACTCAACACCCACTGACCTCAGCTGGGGAACTTCCATTGGATCATGTCCAGGGTGGTCTTACTTGGTCACCCTCAGCTGCCACTTCTGACCAAATCCCAAGTTGTACATTGCATTCTGAATCTCTGGTGTCATATTCAAGGGCTTTGAGACTTACCAGTTAGTTATGAATGGCTTGAACGATTACGTACCAATCACTTCATGGAAGATTTTTCCAAAGTGTGGAGGCTGTGTGCCCCCTCCCTGTACCCTCTCAATTTATGGTAGTTGGAAGTTCAGACCAGATTTTGTTCTTAATTCCTCTGTTGAATCAGTGATTATTCCAGTGTTTTCCAGTGTAATTCCACTGTAATGGCTTTGCTAACATGCTAGTGTGTCTCAGTAGCAAGCTATTTAATTTATCTCAAAATAGTGTATTTTATTTTATTTTTTTTTTAGCATAACAGAGGACACAGAATTATATATGTTGTTCAGGCTGACTCCTATTATTCTCCAAAGGACATAAAAATGGAGAAGAAGAAAAAGTGGTCTAAGTTGCATGGTTATGAATGAGATTATGACCGTGTGTAAACACACGTTTCTCTTTTTCTCCGCTGTGACTTCTCTCTCTGACGTAAATGAATGAGATGACCTTCCCCTGGCAGGATAAAGACAAAGTGTGTTCGGAGATGTGTATAATTTATAAGGTATTCTCCATAGATAAGAATAAATATCCTATATAAATCACATCACTGCACAAGTCAGGAAAAAATTTCAATGCTGTGAAATGCTGCAAACCACAGACTGTCAGTTTAGTATGGTTTCAGAAGTGTGTTGGATGAAAAATAGATCTGCCACAAAGGGGGGGGGGGTGATCCAGCTCCCCAACAAGCACTGAAAAATCCATGATTTCCTTGTACTCCTGAGCTGTCCCTAAAGCCTGCTTGTGTCTCATTATTTTTATACAAGTTGACATTTAAATGCTGGTTTCCTTAATTCAGTGGAGGTCACTGAAGTATAAAATAATTTATTTTACTTCTTTTTAATGCTCTCAGTCGGTATCAACGCTCATGGATCTTCATCTGCCGAGAACTCAGGCTGGGTATGTCCTGCTTCTCCAGAAGTTGTGGGATTTATGCAGTGCTGCAGGGAGGGCAGAGGGAGTGAGATGCCATTTAGGAGAATCGGCTGGAACGCTGCTGGCTGGAGCCCTTGCCTTGCTGGCCACTGCCAAAGGGTGCAGACTACTGCGTGACCTGGGCAGCACGAGCAGCAGCTGAAGGACTCCCGAGGTGGGGTCCCCAACGTGCATCAGGCACTGGGGTGTCTGCCTAGATAAGCCAAATTCCTCAGAGGCTGGAAAATAAATCTGAATCTGAAGACAGGCTTATAAACATGAACAATGGGAACGCTGATGCTGAGCTGTCTCACGCAGTTTACGGAGGTACAAACTGTTTTATTGATAGCAGCAGGGGACACGTTGGCTGTAATTACATAGCCACAGAACAGGGAATGTTTTTCCAAGGTGCCGCAGCCCTTGCTTGTTTGCTCTAACCCACGGACACTCTTTCCTTCCAATGGTTTACACTTGTGGCTGTTTCTTGCTCCAAAGAAGTAAACAAAGTGAGTTAATCGAATCAAATCCTGAATCTGAGTAAGCAGGAGTAAGCCAGGCTGAAATTTGAATCCTAAACTCCAGTTGAGCTTCAAGAGACGCTCCAAAAAACTCGGAGCAAAAATCTGTTCAGGCTGCTTGGGGAACACCAGGCTGCTTGCAAGGTGAGGTGGCAAAGGGGAGTGGTGGAGACCTCTAAACACTAAACAAAATGAGGCCAGGAGATGTGCACAGCGCTTTGCACCTGGTCTCATCACTGATGACTTAAAGAAAACAAAAAAACAAACAAGAAAACAACAACAACAACAAAAAAACTTGGAAACAGAAATCTAAGGCAAGTTATTTAGTTGGATCTTAATACAAAAGAAGCTTTGGAGCTTTTCCTTCTCTCGTTTATGTACTTCATAAACTACCAGTCATGTATAAAGAATTGTGTTACAATAAAAATCTTATAAACCAGAAATAATTCTTACATTCATATTTTGCCATTTGATGGTTTCTTGTGCAGAAATGTTTTATTAACAAATAAAATTTTGTGCTAGGAAATTTCACGGAGGAAGTCATTACCTGAAACCAGAAGTGAAAATCTTTTGTGCCTGATGAGTTGGCTGAATTGTAAGCAAGTTAGCTAAATGGTCAAAACTGAACGACTCACTTTGCAGTTACTTTGTGAAGTACTGGACACTTTTATTTTTGTTCTGCCAAGCACATAGGATTATACCTTCAATTCCAATCTAAAGCCCATTTAAGACAATGCATGTGCTCCTGTTAGAGTTCTAGCAAAACAAAAGCCCGGCGTGATAATTGGGCTATGGAGCTTTTACAGGTTGTGACCACTGAATGGGGTGAAATATGTTCATACAGCAGGAGACAGGAAAGCGACGTCACAGACAGAGAAATTGAACAAACCATAGACACGTTGAGATTTGATAAATTATAGACAAATGACTTCTATTAGCAAAGCTAGTCTGGGAGGGTGTATATGCTAGGTAATAAGGAAGTAAATGGTTGCATCATAATTGCTAATCCCAGCTTTTGATATTTTCACCCTGAATTTATACCACTTTTTTTTTTTTTTTTTTTGGCAAATATTGTTAAAGGTGTATTTAAATACTATATTCTTTTTTTCCCTCTTGATTATCCTCAGTGAGGTAAGAATTTGAATAAAAAATGATCAGAGGAAAAAATCAAGAAGCTTGTCACTAAGCTTTTCTCAAGCCACTACTGAGACAAACTATGGATAGGCTGGTAGGCTTTGTTGGTTATCTGGAGTCCGATGTTTACGCTGCATTGCTAGCAGGGTAGGGTAGATCATCTTTTTAGTTTAGGTAGACAATAATACGGAATTGCTAGCTGCTATGAAATAAATGGGGGGGGGGGGGAGAGCGGTGGGAGCTTGGTGAATAGATTCGTTTTCAGGAACAAAATGCACCTTAATTTGACACCGAGCTTTTTAAAACTTACATTAGTGCCCCCTATGTACTGGTGTTGTGGTGGTACCCTTGCTTGATTCATCCATCTTTTCTCATTTGTGTGCAGAAAAAAAATGGAGACTTGCCTGCTCGTCATTACCAGAAAGGTTTCTTTCTTTCTTCTTTCATTTTTTTAAAATTAGTTGAGCCACAAGTTTATTTTCCTCTTGAAGATTCATCCTCTAACTTCATAAGGACCTTGGGAGGATTTTTCACCTGGTAATAAACATCCTATTTTACACGTGGCTTTCCTTTCTCCTCATCTCCCCTGTGAGGCGCTTATATGGAAGGACATCAGTAGCTTCCCGGGAATCAAGGATCTGTTCAATTCTTGAGCATCCAGGAGGTGTCTTCCTTCGGTATCATGATCTTTGCTTCCAGAAGTAGAGAGAGCTGTGGGAGGTATGACCCCGACCCATAGCAAATCTAAAATTGTTTTTTCTTTTCCAGTTAAGCTCAATATTAGAGTGTTTATAAGTGCTGCAATACATGAAAGACGTAGCTGACATCAATGATATTGTAACCTGTGGGTTTGTGCCAGGTGAGGAGCTGGGCTCTACATCTGTTTCCATCCTTAGCAAAACACTTTGAAAGCTACTGCTGCAGTTTTTTTAAACTGTAACATTTGCTTCCAGCTGTCATCGAGCTGCAGTTCACTCATTCCTATTTAACTGGGAATTCTGAGAAATGATTTTCAAGGATCCCGTAGTTTTCATAATCTGCTGCTGAGGATCAAAGCTGCCTCCTGCAGTGAGGAAACCGCGCTTACATCTAGGAAATACCCCCGTGGAGCTGGGAGAGCCGAGAGCTGCGGCTGTGGTCCCGTGGGGCTTGTAGCAGCATTCAGGCACTGTGGTACCGTAGTGACTGCTGCTTGCGGGTGGGCTCCGTGGAGCTGTCTGGGGAGGAAGGTGCTGCAGAGCCAGATGCTGTGCCTCCAGGCTCGGAGGGTTGGACAGCTGCCCTACACCTCCAGATGCTGTTACAGACCTGCTCTCTGGTCCTCCTGGGTAAAAATCCAGGTATCGCCTAGGAACATGTCAAACTCGCAAGCTGCTGTTTGGGTTGCTTAATTTGTGGAGCTTGTAAATCATTTTTTGTAATAATTACACAGTTTGAAAATGATTAAAATTCATCAGCCTCTACTTACAGTGAAGCCTATGCTCTTTTATGTGGTAGGAGGACCAACTTATGTTTAAAGTGAATTTAAAAGCTTTCTTGAAGATATTAGTGACTGTCTTCTTCAGTTCTACTCGTCTGTTTTTCTAATGTTTCTTCTTCTATTCCCACATAGATGGGCTATGATATTTTCTTGGGAGTGGCCCCAGTGAAATTCAGAAATGTCCTGTCCCAAAAACTATAATCATGTTATCAGTCAGAAAACTGAGAATAAATGAAAAGTACCGTTTTAATGGTACTTGCCATGGTTAGTTACCATGGGATGTTAAATGGGTAAATGTTGAAGTTAATTGGTCAGTTAGCATGGGGATGGTAACTGACACAGCTCCAACACTGTGGTACAAGTGGTCTCTGACAGCTTTTACTGCCTCGTACAGCATTAGCAGCAGTGACTCTGGTTTGCGTTTGACTCATCATCACAGCTCTCGTTCTTAAAGAACAGAGATCTCCTGCTTGCCGTGGTGCCTGCTACATTTGTGTAACACAGGCACTAACTTTTTATTTCCTAGGGGTTTGGGGAGGCACCAATTCAAAATCCAGACAAATTTTCCACGTGGGGTGTCTGGGCACAAGGGAACTTATATGTTGACACATCCAAATAGTTTAACAATCTTTTCTCTTAAAAATGTAACTTCAAACTCAATTTAAAGAGATGTAACTACTTGCTGGAACATAAGGTATCTGTTATTACTAGACAAGCTTCACTCTCTTGAGCCTTAATTAGAAAGACCCTATTGTAGGTTGTCGCGAGAATGCCAAAGTAACCGTAATGAGAGTGGCTGCCATTCATCATTGTTGTAACTTCTCTGGGCAGCCAGCAGTAGTGGAGCACAAAATTATAGCTAACCAAGCAATGAGAAGTGGCAAGATGATTCACAAGCACTATCCCCATACTTGGAGATTAATTGAGTGAAAGATACTCTCTGTGCAGCTTAAGTTAATGAATATAACCAATCATTCCAGGGAAACGCCACACACACACACATCTTGATTGCTTTCTAGGGATGAAGAAAATCTCAGACAGCTTTTGTTATACCTCAGCTAGTTATCTACTGCCAGCTAAGGTGTTTGGATGCTTAAAAGCAAGGTTGATTATGCAGAGAAAAGGAATTGGGCCTTTCTGTAATAAGGCATTACTTGAGTAACCCAGTAAACACTGATGGCATCTGATTGTCATTCTGTCAAGTGGTGCTAGTTCAAACAGGTAACTTGGACTAGAAAGGTGTTTTTTTGTTTGTTTGTTTTGTTTTTTTAACCCCACTGATCTAACTGAGCAAAAACTAAAATTCATGTTATCCTTCTCCTTTTAATAACAGGGGAAAAAAAGTATACTTGACCTACTCAAGTTTCTTGAAATTTCTGCTGCTTCCCAACTTTGTCTCAATGCTTCATTCCTTAAAGTCTGATTGCTAATCCTGTTGTTGTTATTTTTATTATTTATTATTATTATTATAAGAAAACACTGAAGAGTACAAAAGAAGTCAAGGATTATATCTGGTGACAAACTTGAGTTTTTTTTTTGTTTTTTTTTTTTTAGGTCCTTTTTTTTTTTTTAACCTCTGTGTGAAAGAATGTCAATTTCCTCAGGTGAGCGTGGTAGACTTCTCTTAGCTCTTAAAAGAGCTATCTTCAAAGGATTGTATGAAAAAGCCGTTTTCACTGTGCTAGGAAGAAGAGAGTGATAGAAACTATATTAAAAAACAAACAAACAAACAAACAAAAAACATGGATACCTTTTAATGTGTTGGTTCAGTGCCACAGATGAAGTTTACACTAATTAGAAATCATCTGGAGGCACTGCAGCAGATTGAGACTTCGGCTGGAAGTGCTTCCTGACAGGTGGTTTACCACAAAGCAACTTTACAATTACCTAACACACTGTTTGATTTGTGTAAACCCTCATTACTACTCACATTATTTAATGAACTATGTGCATTCTTTTGCCTCCCTGCAGAATGCGATGCTCCCTTCCAATTCTGCAGTGTGTGTACTGTGGGTTTAACCCTTCTCTTCCAAAGTAAAGAAACATCACTGTTAATGAGAAGGTGAAAATTGAAATGTAAATACCAAACCGATGAATGTTATCTTAAAAAGGATGTGTGATACTTCAAAATTTTGATTATATAACATGGATTCATTTTGTGATCTATGTAGATTGGTTGCCTTTTATTTGGCTCTTAATTATATAACAAGCTTTTTTCAACTGTAAAAATAACAATTTGAATGGGTACTTGGATGCTTGGATGTCTAATACAAATATCAAGATGATCACCTTGAATAGGTTTTTTTTTTTTTTTTTTTTTTTTTTTTTTTTTTTTTTAAATCCAGCACAGATTTTATAGTTATATCTAGGCACAATCAGAAAGATAGAGGCTCTGCTGAACACGGAGGAGTTCCTCAGCTTATCAGAACTTCACATATCTCTGCAGGTTTAGTACAAAATACCTGCAGGGTTATGGACTCTGTGTGTATTTGTAGTCCTTGTCGAAGTCTTGCTGTTTTAGCCCCACAGAAGGTATTTCATAGAATGAATTTATGCGGAGTAACACAGCTGCAGATGGTCTGTGACCCATAGAAATATTCTCTTTCATGTAGTTCAAACTCTGATGTGATTACACTCTTCAGCAAACACATATATTGAAATTCTGCCTCTAAGTGAACTTGGCTGTTTGCTGTTTATTACAGAAAACCTCTTAGTGAGGCAAATGAAGTAAAAATCTGAATCCACAGGCATGGGGATATGTATTTTATTTTGTTTACTTACCTCTCAGGATTATGTTAATCAATCACCATTTCTATTTGGTTTCTTTTGCAAATAACTTGAATCTTAAATCTTTTAGAAAAATAAAAAAAAAAAAAAATAATTCCAGAACTATGATTGCCTTATGACTACAAAAAATGCACTAAACAAAATAATATAGATTTTTTTTTTTTTTTAATCTCTGGTTGGGTTTGACTAAATGTGCATACGTCTAATACGTCTACTTGTGCAGTGCTACAAAAGCCCTGGTACTAAAGGATTTTTTACAGAACGTGTTTGCTCCATCAGCTCTGTGCAGAGAAACATGGTTTAAAAGATTAAGTAAAAAAGGAAGAAAAAAAAAATCACAAAATAACCTTACCTAAGTTTATAGTTTTGTGGATATGTCATGGATAACTATTAGCAGGTGTCCAGGGCAACCTTAGGGCTAGATGCTAGCGTTAGACCAGGCTGGAGATGGTGAAGGAAAGAATGAAGTGGAATTGAGCAGGAGAGGCTGAGTGTCCCCTGCCCAGGGAATGAAGCGGGGGCCGTGTGGCGGTGGCACAGGCCTATGTGATGGCGGCATGGGCCTGCATGATGGCTACATGGGCCTGTATGATGGCGGCATGGGCCTGCATGAGGGTGGTGCAGGCCCACCATCAGTCAGCTGGGCATCAGGGAAGGGACAGCAGTGCCCCGCAGCTCTGCTTGTCCCCAGCAAAATCCAGTCCCCCAGGGACAGAGCTGCTGTCTCGGGCAGGCACAGAAAAGAGGTGAAAATCTTGTGTTGTGGAAATAGTACAGTAAATATCAACACCCGTAATGCGCGTCAGACAGTAGCGGTCCATGGAAAACGAATGGCTTCCGCTTGTAATCCTTTCAACAAATATGATAGTTTCAAATGCTTTGGCTGCCTCTATGTAATTGTTGTGCCTTCAGTGAAAGGTTTTGGTGGCTTTGACCTGAAAAAGGCTCTGGGAGGCTGGGAAGGTCTGATCAAGATGTTATGCTTGAAGCAAACCACTGAAGCTGAGCTGCAGAGGGAAGGCCTGCTGCTTGCAAAGGAGCATCAAACTGATCTCTTCAGGATAACAAAGCCTGTGAGTGGTTTTTACCAGATCCCAGTGATGTTAATCAGGGGAGGGCTGTGAAAGAGCTCTCCTTGCAATGGAGGAGAACATGGTGGTCCTCCTGGGTAGTTGTCTCCCTCCATCTCTGTGCCTTGTCCTGCTGGGACTCAGGTACACCTTTCCTCACTCATTTCATTGCTGTTTGCCAAGTGGCTGCTGCAATTTTTAAGACCAGCTACAAACACTCAAGCTTTGAAATATGACCAGGTTCAGACTCTCTTTGAGCAATCAGAGGAACGTGTATTTTGAAGCCCAGAATTGACAATAAACATGCATCTGTTTAGCAATATTGTCTGAGCCACCCCTGTGAGTCAGTGAAATTACTCATGGTGCACAAAAGCACATCTATCTCTGCCAGATTGGAGCCTGACAGTGTGGTGGGATGAACAGCTTCTCCAGTGCTGGTTTTAGCATTTACTGTTAAAAAAGACTGTGGCATCTGAAATTATTTTCCAAATCTGTCAATTGTGCTTCTAAAGTAAAAAGGTATTTTATAGCATTAACTTAGAGACATTACCTTCCAGTCAGAGGTACACATATCCGTATTTCCCATGAAACAGTACTATTCTGTTTTGGAGAAACAGATGTGTAAAGGCATGCAGATACGGAGCTTATATTCTCCATCAGTCTCCTGTTCGTGTTGCAGTGAAGACTGAATGAATGCATGGAAAGCTGATCTCTCCCAGGATATTTTTTCCTGACTGGTTGCATTGTGCAGAAAATTGCTCTTTGATTTTTGCCCTCTTCAGCAGCTGCTCTTCTCACTGAAGAACTGCTGCCCGGGCAGTGCCAACACCCGCACAAGATCAGCTCTGAGTGCAGCACCACTCTTAATCAGACTCGGTCAATTTGTGTCTCACACGGAGCCTAATCCAGTGCCTGTTGAAGTCATTGGAAAAATTCTCTCTCACCTAGGCAGGTTGTGGATCTCATCTGTCAAGATTCAAGTCTGGATTTCATAAGTAAAGCAATTTGCACAGTAGACATGAAGACTGTGTGGAATTGTGCAGCTGGCAAATCTGCTTGCATTTGCTTCCACAAAACAAATGGATAATTTTCAAGAATAGTGTTTTTTAAATGCTGGCTGTTTTTCTGTCACTTTGAAATTTACAGTGTCAGCTCATTAGAGCATTATTTACTTTAAAAACCATAAAAAGGTGAGGCTTTCTTATGCCACCAGGAATTGTGTGACTTGGCTGATTAGGGAAAAAGATGACACTGGGAAAATGAGAGGAAATACCACACTGCGTCAAATGGCTCAGCATAAGACTGCATTTATTCATTTTAATTTTTTTTTTTTTTTAAATCATTTATGCTGATGTGAGCTTCATGTTTGGAGGCAGGTGAGCAGCTGAGGGGATGGAGCAGGTGTGGCCAGATTTTCAGTGCTGAGGTGGGAACTCTGTGGCCATGCTGCTGCAGTTACCCCACTGAAAGATCTGCAGAGGGAGGTCTATGACCAGCCCCTACCCTGCTGGTGGCTGAGCCTTCTGAAGGCAGGTTCAGGTTGAATCCAGAGAAAAAAAAAATGCCGGAATAAAATGTTAGTAGTGCTCAGCAGATTTCACATAGCTCATGGAACTAAGATGAACTGTTCAAATCGTACTGGAAAAAAAATCCCAGCCTGTGATGTGCTAGGAAGGTATAAGTATTGTGACTATCTGCGGGGGGGAAAAAAAAAAAAAAAAAAAAAAAAAAGACATCTCAGGAAGATGTTATTTCTATAGTTTGCCACTGTTCTATTACATAAAGCTCTGAAACAGAAATGTCCAACGTGCATTGTCTTAGCAGTAACACTTGATAAATATAGCAGGGAGTAAGCACTGGGAAATATCCAAGCAAAGCACATTCAGTCTTTGTGATCCTGTACTTTTTCTGTGCAAACTGGTGTCAGCTCCTGAAATGTCATTCTCCCTTCTCATATGTAGCATTTAAGTGACCACCAGCTCATTAGAGGAGCTTCTCAGCTGCCTCAGAGGGGCTTTTCAACAAGACACTAGCTAAAACAAGCCCCTTTGGTATTTTTATTGTTATTCATGGAAGAACCTATGCAATCTGATGGAAAAGTAGGGACTGAAGAGTTCCACTGTTTGGGCTACATGTCTATAAATGCGGTACCAATCTCTTCAAATTTCTACTGCTTCCAGTTTGAGGAGTAATTATGTCCCACAGTGTTCCCAAAGGAAGGACTATCTTTCATTTCAGATGCATTATTATTATTATTATTATTTTCCCTAGAAAGAAATGTATTAATATGCTCATGTCTTTGTTGTTAGGTCAGTCATTCAGTGGGTATGTAGGGGGTACGTAGTTATGAGAGTTAGAATCTCTGTTTTTCTTCACATCCAATGATTAACAAGGAAGATGAATGAAGTACCAAGCTTCCAGTTCCTCTGATTCTCTTCACCCTGGGACTACTTAAATTAAAAAAAAATAAAAATAAATAAATCCAGCATGCGTAATTTACCAAGAAATACTTTGTTATCAAAACTTAAAGAAAATGGTAATGAAAACCAGTGCATTCCATGTAATTCAGTGCATTTCTACACTACAGTTTTGGGGTGTATAGCATCTTTGAGGCTTGGTAAGAAGCATTTTGGTGAAAACATGATTATATATCGGGTTTTATGATTCCGTGTCATAAAATCGTGCATGTAAACAATTTAGGGAAATCTCATGTTAGCTGTGCTACCAGTATACGAAACTATTCCAGAAGAAGGTCTTAAGGAAATAAAAAGTGTGATATTGAATTATTGCAAAAATAACTTCTGTACAGTTACCATGCAGATGCCAAACACACGAAGCCGGTGACTGCAGAACAGCATGCTTTATTCAGTTTGTCTCCGTTCACCATCTAAAATTCTGAGGAGGAATGCTGGAATTGACACCTTGAGCTTTAGTGAAGAGGTTGCCAGAAACTTGCACATTTAGCCCAGATGCATTTAGCACAGGTTGCATGTAAAAGTGGTGTTGCTGCAGCCATCAAGACAAGACAGCGTGATGGACACTGGCCGGACAGTGCTGTCAGCAAAAGGTGTGACAAGGACAGGCGTGTAGTGGTAAAAACCTTCTTACTCCAGTCTGAGGGTAAGAAATCAGGCACTGTAAGAAAGGTCATGAGGCTCTTAAAAATACAGTCACCGAAGTCACTCAGTAATTAATGCCCCTGCATTAATTAAAATGCAAGGAAATAATCTCAAGGCAATTTCTGGGAAAACAACTTCCTAGCTGGGCACAAAAAGCGGAGGAAGCGGCGCCTGTAAGAAGCGCAGCCTGCAGCACGCGGTCCCCACAGTGCGCCCAGCACTGTGCTGCTTCCCTTCCCACAGCCACATCCACAGGATGGACGGTCAGCGATTCTGTGACCCTTTAATGAGAAATGAGAAACCGGCTGTGTCTCCAGTGCTGGAAAAATTGCCTTAGACTATTTGATTGCTGTATGTAATAAAAATGTAGTGCATGCTTGTTGCTGGACAGCCTGCGTAGTATTAATCTTGTTTTATTATTATTATTATTATTACTATTATTATTTTGCATTTTCTTAAAAATTTCTCTGGAGATTCTCCTTCATCACAATACTGATTCTCTTTGAAGGCTGGCGTGGTCTGAGAGTGGTGGCTTGAGGCTGAATCTGCTGGCACGATGTGGTTCCTTGTGTTCACTGAAGCACTGTTTGATATGTGAGCTCGCATGTTTTCCCAAGGTCATATTTTTAAATTGCTTAATATTCTAAGGAAAAAAAAAAAAGTTCAGAGTTGTGAAATTGAGTATCTGTGCTGGTGAATATCATGGCAGGGGGTCTAAGATAGTGTAGCATCACCAGTTAAATAAACTTTCTATTTTTCTTTTTCAGTCTATGAAGTGTACCCAGATATTTCAATTTCTCTCTGGGATATTTTGCATGATATCAAAGATGGGCTGAAAAGGAGAATGGCTATTCCATTATTCAAGTGATCTGTGACAGGAATTAATATTTATCGATGAAAGGTAAATTGAGAGTTTACTGTCTTCAGCACTTGCACGGATCTGGGTGAGGAGAGATTTGCCTGTGTGCCTCATTCTAAAGTTGTTTGAGATCTGTAAATTCAGTTTATAATCTTACTTACTATAGGGAAATATTACTGCTAATATTCAAAGTCTATTAAAAAGGGATTTCACATCATTGGAATTTATTATCAAATCTCAAAGTTGTGAAAACCGTTTTAATAGGTTTTGGACTTTGTAGTCTCTTTGTAAGGAAATGATACTGTTGATGTGGTTTACAGATTGTAAAGTATTTTTCTTCCCTTTCATGACAATTGCTTTAATGTTTTAACAGCTGTTTATGTGCTCTTTCTTATCTTTTTTTTTTTTTTTTTCAATGAGCAAATTTTCATATAACAATTTCTTAAGCACTTGGAACCCTGGAACCCACCCAATTTATTAAGGAGATCTGCAGGTTTCATAAGGGTCTCTTGTTTTCCCCTCTGCCAGACCCATGAGTGTTCAGTGGCATTGGCACCCTGTTTTCCTTACTGTATGCTGATAATAAACTGCAATATCAGTAATGTACGTAGAAATACCCTAAATGTACTTACTGTAGCAACTCCAACCACGATTCATACAGTTTCGGTAATTAGCCGTGCTAATTACAGTTGGGATGTAGGATGGGAGATTGTGTGCTACATTAAAACTAGAGAAATTAAAACAGAGCCATTTCATGGAACTATTATGTTCTTTTGGGGACTGCAGATCTTAGTGAAGCATTAGCTAATTAAAAACACCAGGATAGTTCCTGAACAAACTATTAAAGCTAAAGGTTACTTTCACACTTGAGTGGTATATGTCAAAACATTTTCTTCCCTGTTCGTAGCCCTTGTGGAATATGGATTTAAAAATACTGTGCACAGTGGAAAAATCTTTCAGTACCATAATGGCACAAATCTGTGCAGGGTAAGGGATCTTGCGGAGCCTTCCTGTGTTTCTGATTTTCAGTTTCTGTTCCCTAAAGGTGGAGATATTTTTCAGGGATTGTTCCTGCAGCTCCATTACTGTGCTGCTTGCTCCACTGCTCTCCAGCTGGGCCAAGGCCTGGGTCCCCCTGCCAGCGAGTGTGTCCCGAGATCCCCTCTGCAGCTCTGTCCTCCTGAATCCTGGTTTTCAGACAGCACTGGATGCTGTGCTGAGTCTTCACTGCTTTCCAGAAGCAGAATAAAATTCTGCTGGGCAGGACTGGGACATTCAGATTTGCAGGCACACAGGTGCCTGCTTGAAGGTAACGTCATCTGCCGAGGTCAGGCACTCACGGAGAGTTTGTCAGAGTCGATGGTTGGATAGAGAGCCTGGATAAACTTCTCCAGGCAGAAAAGTTTGAAAGATGAAAAATTTCTTGTCAAGGTCAGGCTCCAGTGTTTTATTTATTTATTTATTTATTTATTTATTTATTTATTTATTTATTTATTTTCTTTTTGTAGAATAAAAAATGATAATAAACCGCATAAAATGACATTCACAAAACAGCAGGGGGGATGCAGCTCAGTGCAGACAGGGCATCCCAGCTGCTGCAGCCTGTCCTCGTGTCTCCTGCAGCTGGAGTTCCTCCTGCAGGAGGGGATGCATGATGTGCAAGTGGCAGCATTTAACGGCTCTTTGAGGAACAAAATTTTGCCTTGCAGTAGTACCCTGTGTGAGCTCTGGAAATGTGTGATTAAATCCATGATTAAAAAGCCCATGTTAGGAGATAAGGTGCATATACAAAGATCTTTTTTTTTTCCCTGACATCATGTAAGGGTCTGAAAAAAAAACAAACAAACAAACAAACAACAACAAAAAAAACATTCCTTAAGACAAGGCCTGTTGTTGCTTCCAGCTTATGGCCTGACTGATGGCATGCCTTTCCCTACATAATCTAGTAAGGCAGTTATCACATCCAACCTTGAAAGATTTACGAGTTTGCTTCTGTTTGAGCAGTACAAGCGATCATTTGTTCAAAGGTTTGGGGAAACCTCATTGATATGTGACTCAGGCATGTTTTTGACCTCTGTAAAATGAGCATCACTCAAATGCTGATTTATATGAAAAAGTTCCCTGACTTTATTGTTCACACTGGGGAAAAATCTGTTCCTACAATCTGGATGCTAAAATATTCAAGCCTATTTTCAATGCTAATTCTTCTGTTCTTGCTTTGAATGTTGCTGGGGGATACATTTCCAGCCGAGCACAATGAGGATGAGCGAGTGGGAGGGGCAGGGTGAAGGCTGTGCAGGTGGGGGAGTCATTTAGTTGCCAAACTGTCTCTTATGACTTTAGGTTTTCTCCACCTTTTTCAAAAGCAGAAGTGTATCCTTAAGAAAAGTAGAAGGGACCCTGTGCTTGGAAGGGAAGGGTAACAATTAGAAGTGTTAAGAAGGGAAATACTGCAGGTAAATAGATCGGAGCAGAAATACAGAGAGATTTGTGTTACAGAAAAGAAGACAGAGTTTCCAAGAAGGATTATCAGAAACTTCATCTTGTATAATTTCAGTGAATATTCTCTGGAGAGAATACTACAGATCAGTTACGTTAAAAAAAAAAAAAAAAAAAAAAAAAAAAAAAAAACCCTGCCAGAACCACAACATGACTTTCGTAGTGGAGCTATTTTCACACTGCCAGGAAGTCTTGTTTAATTACCTTCATACTTTTCAATGTCCCTTCCAGCAACATTGATGATGTCAGGCATCTTACTGCTAACTTCATTGGCCCAAGTCACCTGGCATGCAGAAGTCGTAGTATGACATTCATCAGCTTTGTTTTTTTCTCATTTTTCTCATTCAATTTTCAATTTTTCTCGTTCTTTTTTTTTTTTTTTCTTCTTGTTATAGTAGCAGAATAAGCCAATTGTATCCAAAGTCAGCATGATGATAACTATAATTTATCTCCAGCCATTCAAAATCAGTGTGAAATGGGGGCCTACTGTTTGAAATGAAATCATGGAATGATGATTTAGGAGCACGCACAGGGAGGAGCTGCCCTGTCCGTGTGAAGGTGAGCGGTACTGCTGCTCCTGGGGCTTCTTGGGGAAAGCCGTGCAGTCAAATGTGCTCTGAAGGGATTTTTTTCTTCTTCTGTAATGGCTCCTTGCGCAGTTTATGTAACTGTGTGTGCAGTTTATCTGCATGGCCAGTATTAAACCCGTTACTTGTAGACACTTTTTAAAACTGTGTGTTAGGTATTTTTTTTTCTAAGATTGTTGGTCTGCAGCAAGTTCCATATGCTCTCATTCTCAGGGGCGTTTTGTTTCCATCACCTTTGAGAGCTCCTGTCATCACCCTTCCCTTTCCATCAGCCTTTCAGACTGTGGGAACTGCAGGCTCCCAGGTCCTAATTTTAACTCCTTTACACTATCTTTTTCTGCCTGCCACACTGTGCTCAGGTTATTTCCCTCTTGTGCACGCTCCGTTCTCGTAGGTAGGAGAAGAGTTGGCTTTGTCACTGCTTTTCAAGAAGAGGTAACGTAACACCTCAGAACAGATAGAAGCTGTGCGTCAAGGATAAGTTGTCAAGATGTACTAGCCAAATGCCTTCAGAAATCTCTTTAAGTCAAATTTGTTGTTGCTTTCAGTACGTGTGTTTGTTTGGGTTGTCTCTGGAAACAGGGACAGGTTAGCTTGTTACTTTTTCTGTAGCTAATGATTTCCTTGAACAAGAGAGGTTTTGCTTAGTGATAGGATATAAAATTTTACAGGCTGTAACCAAAGCCTTCCTAGGAAATATATTTTAAATGGTTAAATACAGTTTTATATATATATATATATATATATTTGACTTGGTGCCTTCCTCTGCCTATGTTTTAGAGGCACAGAGTTGAGACTGGATGGCAAACATAAAGCACTCGAAAGTGGCAGCGTGTTCAGGAGTGTACAGCAGGATGACACGATGGTAACTTATTAAAAAAAAAAAAAAAGAGTGAGTTTTTCAGAGGTTCATGTGTGAACACCAAATGCTTGTCTGCTGTTTAGAAAAGAGATCAGGCTCAGTTGGTAAGAAAGTGAACGAGATTTAGTTTCTTGTTGTTCTGTTTTGTTTTAAAAGACAAAAAAAAAAAAAAATAATCTAGGGCTTTTCCCCCTTCCTTGTTTCTATTTGTTTTTATGCAACTGACAGATTTTATGGTGGTTTTTCAATCCAAACACATCACCCAGGTACAGAAGAGAAGTAGAAATATGGCACGGGTGGAGAATAACTAGTATGCCAGATGGCAGGAAACATAAAGCTACAGTATATAAACAAAGAGAATTTAAAAGAGATTGGATTTTAAGTACATAACCAATCAGCAAAGGAAACATTCAGGCCTTTAAAAATAGACAGTGACATTTCTTCAAAGAAGGTAGACATTGCTAAAAATAAAAAAATAAAAAATAAAAATAAACATTTTTTCTGTCTTCAGGAAGACAAGCATCAAAAGGCACAACTGAATGGGAATTTCCAATGGTGAATAATAATATTAATCAGAAATTATATCATGATAGAAAGGGGAATCTAAAAATAGGAATGACTCAAAACTATTGAAATGTCTGCATCCAGCCAAATGTTGCAATATTTTGAAGGAGGAGGTGAGTCTGAAGAAAGACACTTCCTCTGGATTCAGTGAACGTCAGAGGAGCCCCTTAAGGATGTTCCAAGGAACGCCAAACTTTTGCCTTGACATCTGTGTTTTGACGGCTCAAGCACTGAGAGGCTCAGGATTGTCCACAAGCTGTGGTTACCTAACCATCCAGTAAGCCATTCAAAACCGGTCATTTCTAGCAGAGCCAAACCCTCGAAAATAAACACCGGAGATGTGGCAGATGGTAAGTACTTTATGTACTTCACCTGTACATTTCAAAATTATCACAGGATCACATAATAGCTGCATGGCTGATACTTACTGGAAGCAGTAGAACTTCTTGGTTAGATAAATAATTAGTTTTAGGGTGAAAGACATAGATTTTCAAGTGAAAGCACGTCATGAGGAAAGAAAATAAGTAGATAGCCAAATTAAGTTCTACAAGTAATTGCCTTCTGTATAACAGCCACTTGCATTTGAGAAAGATGTTTATTGCTCCTAAGATGTCAGGACACTCAATCTTGGACTGAGTACAAAGGAGGAGGAAGTGGACAGGAGACTGAATTGCAAATGTCAGGGAACCATGAGGTGGAAACAAGGGAAGGAAATGAGCAGTAATTTCACTGCTTACGTGCTATGAAATATTTGAGAGAGACATCTGGGGCTCTGGGGATGTAAGCGAAAATAAGGTCCTTCCAATCACGCTCAGCTGGGGAGCAGGGTGAGAGGGCAAAGAAATTGTATTTTATTAGCAAGATAGTGATGGACTGGAGTTGATGGGGTATTTTTGAGCACTGTGGTGGACTGTTAATTTGGGTACACACTACAACTTGCACGCTGTTCATTTTATCTTACCTCTGAATGGTTGAGGCTGGAGGCACCTCTGGGTGCCTCTGCCCCAGGCCTTCCCCAGCATGGCGGCCCAGGGCCATGTCCCAGAGGCTTCTGGATGTCCCCAAGGAGACCCCAGCACACTGTGGTACCCAGGCCTGGCTCTGGCACCTGCCTAGCACAGAAATGTTTCCTTCCTGGCCAGACGGAGCCTCCTAGGCCCCGGTTTGTGCCCGGGGCCTCTGCTTCTGATGCTGGGCTCTTCTTCGTCCTCAGGGGAGCTCCCCAGGTGCCACCTCCTCTCCAGGCTGAGCAACCCCAGCTCCCACAGCCTCTCCCCATGGCTGAGGGCTCCAGGCCCTCCTGCAGATTGGTGGTCCTGTGCTGGGCTCCCAGGAAATTCCTGTTTCAGGAAAATGAGATAGAAATTGGCTTTGGGATTGACTGATTTTATGTATTGACTGAAGAGGATACATTGGAGAAAGCTCTGAAAGGCAGGAATCAGCATGAGGGCAGGTTTTTATTTCATTAACACAAGTAGAGGCACTGCAGCAGGTGACCTTGCTCTTTTTCATGTTCCTGACTTTTCTCATGTGTTCTTTGGAGGACAAGAGAAGGTAGAGGATACAGAAAGAGTTCCCTGGGGTTTTGTTCTGGTAATGCAAGTGTCTGTGCTGAGGGATGTATGAGACATGTTCCATCAGGAGGTATAAAATCTTATTGTAGTCTCACCACCGAAAGCCCTGGGATTTCTTCACACACCGGAATTTGCCATGAGAGGAAAGACTGGGAAACATTGACCTAAGAAGGAGCAAGAGAGATGAGAAAAATGAAAAGCAAAACCAAACCACCAGGTGGAATTTGTCCTTCAGATTTCGCAGCCAGGCAGAATATGATAGCTCTGTCAGTAAAGGGGTCAAAAGGAAGGCAGTCTGAGCTACTGATACGGTAAAATTTGGACTAATAAATTGGCATTTGAACAAGTAAAAAAAAAAAGTGATGGGTATTGGTTAAAATTGTTTCTGTAGAGTTAATGGTATTCTGACATTAAAGGCTATACCAGTCATTAAGTGCAGAATATAAAACTGGTTTTGTAGATAGAGGGGGAAAAAGATAAAAAAAAAAAAAAAAAAAAAAAAAAAAAGATTTACTCATCAGATCTGTGATATGACATTAAAATAGAGTGATAACGAGTTCTCTTTTTCTAAGGCAACATCTCTCCTTCCTATAGGAAATTTGAAACCAACCTTGTTTGTCAAATATGATTCCTGGTATAAAATGTGAGAGTAATGGAGTAGGAGGAAGGAACATGATTCCATGTTGTGAACATCTGGGATTTAAGCAGGAGTTAATGATAATTGAAGAACTAAACAATCTGGAATGAGATTTAAACTTCTTTGGGAGTGATCAGATCCTGTAGGGTTTAAACCCTGCTGGGACTTAAGAAGTTAGAGTGAAGGAACAGTGCTTGAAGTGTTCTTGCTGTAAGAGAGGAGTACCATTTTTGATTCAAGGTTTAATGTACTGCAGCCCTAAGATGTCAAAGTACTTAGTTTAGGCTTTATATCATCAGTGTGTTAGTGGAATGAGGAAAGTTGCATGTCTACATGGATTGGCTTGCTGAAGTCCCACATATTATATTTTGTGAGATGCAGCAGACCATAAAATTGGAAAATTGATATTGTAACTTCATTTGAGGAATGCAAACCTGTATGAGGAAATTCGATGTTTCTATGGGGTTTGTTTTGAACAGATAATTAATGGCCTGTACTTATTTTATTGGAAGAGGAAGAACTTGCAAAGCATCTTAGGGCAAATCAATGACAGAGGCTGTGGTTGTCACTGCAGTGTTCACAGCACTATCAGATGTATAACTAGTTTTAGCTTTTAGGCAAATCAATAGAAAGTTAACTCCTTAATAAGGTGAATAAAAGGCAGGGGTGTATATATTATATATTAAAAAATAAATAAGAAAATGAGCATTAAATAGCTGCAGTTCAGGTATCCAGATAAGAAAAAAAATAGTTATAAATGGCATTTTAAAGAGAGAATAACCTGAAACAAAGGCTGGAGCTGCCCAGGCTAGCTGTGAACTCCACAGCCTGTCTCAGCAGCAGCATGGTCACTGCAGTCACAGGGCTGGGGCAGGGTCCCCACTGAGCTCACTCTTCTGCTGCCCCTTTGTTGAGGTAGAGTAGTTGGGATGCTGATACATCTCAACAAATAATTTGTTTTGCAAAGGGATCTAGATCTGGGTTCTCCTCTCAGAGCAACAATAAAGGGTTGGGAAGAGGAGTCTGGCTGAGTTTTGCGCTGGCTGGCAGCAGTGCTGCCATGGAAAGGGGCGCAGCACCTGGGCTGCCCTGTGAAGGTCTGCACAAGATGCAGAGCTGTGGCTCACTCCCTCCTGCTTGAGGATCCTGAGGACTGTAAGAATAGTTAGGAGCCTGAGACACCCCTGGATATCATTTTGCAAGAGCTGTAAATTTAACCATACTGCACCACCAGTGATATTTCTTGTTTGGGATTGTGCTCAGCTCAGAGACAGAGCGAGAGATCAAAATCTGATGCCCGAGTCTGGAGGCCGTGGGTTGTCTCAGTGGGCCGTTTATAACACGCTGTGGGAAGTCAGTAAGTTTCCAGCAACCCAGCAGTGGGTCATTAGATAGATTCTCTTAATAACTTTGTCCTGAAGATTTAGCCTAATAAGATATAATGGCTCCTAATTTAAATACGGCTTTTAAAGATGTGGATATTTTCCCTCTGATGCTCCTTTTCTCAGATTCACTGCATTTTAATTTGTTTCTGCCTCATGTTGTGGTTTCAAATGCAGAGAGCAGGGTTTGTCTGAGTATCCCCATGCTGGAAGATGAGGGCAACTTCTCCCTGAGAAACGATGATGTAGATATGAGACCCTTCAGAAGCTGAGCCCGGGTATTCCAGGCTGAGTGTGTGAACTAGCAGCAGAAAACACTTCAGAACTGAAAGAAAAATGTTTGAATTATTTGGAGATCTAACATGAAGGTGAATTTGTAACATTTGTAGGTGAATTACTGCTGCTGTTCCGTGGTGTGAGCCGGATAGGTTTATCGGCATTGCTCCTCCAGCTTTGGCTGTCTACTGTGTGCACATGTGGCTCAGCCCAATGAAGCCATTTTCTTTATAAGAAAACCCACAGTGTTCCCTCGACTAGGTCTGGATATACTAGAATCACTGGACTTGTTATTCAAGGTTATAACAGATCAATAAAAGAAAAAAAAAAAAAAGTTGGATCATGTTTTGTTAGAGTAATGCTTTATTAATGACACATTATAGGAAATTAATTGGTTTAAAATACAGTTATTAAGTTTGAGGGTATTCCATAAAAATAATAATAATATCATCTCTGGCTTAGAGCAGCTTGAAAAAACGTGTTAATCTTGTCAGCTCCTCCTCTCCCTCACACTGCAATGTTGTCACGTCTGCTGTGAGTACTTCTGAAGCATTTATTTAAAATAATTAAATATGATATATTTAATGCCACAGCACTCTCAGCACTATTTCTGTACTTTCAAACTTTCGTTTAATTTCTGAACTACATACCTAGTTTTTCTTTCCATGTAACAGTCTAATGGTGATTATGAAATGGCTGTGCTTATGGCACAGCAAGAGGTGGCTGTCATGAAAACTTCTGTGTCTCAGTTGTTCAGCAGTAAAGGCTCTCATTGCCTAATGTTGCAACCTGCTTTTCTTTTTAGCACAGCCTCTAAGGTATCTATTTGAAACTGTTTCATGGATCAACTCTTGGGAGCATTGACCTGAAAAAAAGGGGAAAAAGGCAGTATTTTAATGCAAGCATCCCCACCCTGCTGTGGTTAATAGTGTCTGGTGATACCTGTTGTCTTCAGCGCAGTTCTGAAGTTCACAGGGTTTTCTGATGTGATAAATGAAAAAAAAGAAAAAAGAAAAAAAAATCCATCAAAACAGGCAGGTGGATAGGGCTTACTTCTACAAGTTTTTCTCTCTGAAAATTAAAATATACTTAGTGACAGATTGGTAGAAAAGTAAATCATGCAAGTTTATACACTGTCAGGTTTGTAAGGCTCTACTTTATTGTTGGACGTTTCCATTACCATTTTCTTAACATAATTGTTAGGCTGTACCCAACTGGAACTGATTTGAAAATCAGAGGTGAGTGGTCGCAAAACATAACTTGTACCAATTAAGTGGAATATTTATAAGTTCAGTCTCTGTGTGAGTTTCTGTTATAAATATCATTTTTGCTTATCTGTCACAAGCAATAATAGCCATGTTTCGACTGCTACGTTATTAATATAAAATTTACATAACAAATACAGATACTATCAAAAAACAATTGAAGATCGCTATTTGTCAAAGGTTTCCTTTTCACTAAAACATTCTTTTAAACTTGCAGAAAAAATACAGACTGTTTCAGGAACATCAAAGCTGTTGTAATCTCTCTGTATGGGGATTTACTCTCCTTTGAAGTTCCTACGGTGGAACTCCCTGCCTTCGTTAGATTATCTGACTATTTGTATGCTTATAGAAAATAATAATAAAACTGTGAATTATTCTCCTTCTACTTGCGCTTTTTTCAAGTTTCATTTCTACGACAGCAAATTAATTGGATATAATGAGTGATTTAAAAGTCAGCGTCATGGTAACAATTAGCAATGTGTAAAACTTTCCCAAGCGTCCTATTGCAGAAACGTTTTGAGGCTTTCCCTCCACTGGCAAGATAAAGAAATGCATGAGAAAACGAAAACAGGGTGTCAGCTTCCTTGTGTAGGCACGGCTATATTAATTCATCTGCATTTGTTTTCCTGCTGCATTGGACAGAACTCTTTGTGAACACTTGCAGTCTTTCATCTCACCCGAGTAGGCTACGTAGAGAAGGCTTTGGAAGTGTTCTCCCGAGGTGTTACAGACCCCTCCATAAGTGTAACTGTCTGTGCTTTGAGAAGGAGATTGCTTCATTAGTGACCCTCTGAAACCACCACTGAAAAGGCTCCTAGGATGTTGTTCTGGGCGAGACACTGAATTTGACTTGACTTTCTCACATTTGCTAGCTGCTAAAATGTAGAAGACGAGACGTGTGAGCCATAGCTCTGGGCGGATTTCTATGGTTAATAGAAAATCTAGATTTCACAGTGTTTACTGAAGCACTGAATTAACGAAATCTGAATAAATGGATTATGACAGGGTTGGTGGGGACTCTTAAGCCTAGCAAAAATGTTTCAAGTGGGTGTTGATACTCTCACTTCCCATTGTTGATCAAGTGATGCATGAATGTTTTTCTATTTCTACTGAAAATATAAAATTAATTACGTTAAAGGAGGAAAATACACTGCATAAGGGTGGCTTTTCATTCTCTTAAAGTGTAAACAAGATGTATTGAACTGGAAGATAGTGTATCTTTATACTTAAATCAAGCCTTTGGGACTTGACAATGTTGTTAAATGGTTGGGAAATGCAAAAGGCTGCTTTTTTTTTTTTTTTTTTTTTTTTTTTTTTCCCCTAGAGTGGTCAAATTATTCTGGTTTGAGGTACTTCTGATGTGTTTCCTGGGCAGTGGTGACTGCTGAAGTGCATTGGTGTAACAAGTGGGCATGGTTTGGGCCCCAGGTATGAGGGTTGGTGTGAAACCAGCCAAGTACGTACGTGCACAAAGTGAAGAGCTTGTACCGGGGCCCAGGCAAGAAAGCGATCCTTTATCAGTGTGGTTTAAGTAAGCCAGTGGCTCTGAAGGCAGAATGCAAGTTGTCAGGTCATTTGGAAGGAGCTGCCAGTTTTGCCATTTATAATGTAAATATTTAGGTAGCTTCTCATATAGAATTGCAAGAGTTTTACATTTAAAGCCAAATGAGGAATAACTCAGCCTTGTTTGTTTTGGAATATCAGCCTTTAAAAGGGATTTTGGAGGTATCGTTTTAGTGTGATGCTTTATCAAACCAGACATTAGTGCATTGGTGAAATCCCTGTATTAATAAACGCACAATGTGGCTAGCAGAGAAGGTCTGTCTGGTAACAAGGACAGGTTTAAAATATTGCAAGGCAATAGTACCATTACTATGATAGATTTCAACAATTGCTCTGTTCCAGGTAGCTGCTCAGAGCACACTGCTGGGTCACCTTTCAGGAGTTTCCATTGACTTTCATGGGAGACATGATTATGTATGAAGGATTCCAAATCTATATCTTTAATTTCTAAATATTCTTAAGATGTTCTAAATATCTGTATGCCAGCTTTTCTTTCTTTGCTTTTCCATACTCTTAGCAACTTAATAGTAGTCTCTGGTTGGAATTATTTAGTCCTGTTCTTTGGCTTGGTTCTGATCCTGTAAAGGTGACTTGCCGTTAATGGCTGTATGCATATGAAATAACTGAGTGCACATTCATTTTGCTGACAAATTAAGTATAGAAGTATCTTGTTATCATGCAGGTATAGCATAATAGACCAGGACTTGAAGGTATTATGACAGTGCGAGTAGGAAATCATAATTCACAAGAGGGAAACAGAAGTATTTTAAAGAGTTCAAAGCCCATCATTTGTCCATCATTGTCTCCTGTTGTCTCCATCTATGTCATATTGGTGACAAAACCAAGGAGAACCTTTAATGACTCTTGCACTGCAGTAATCATGAATCATAGCATGAGACACTCTGCTGTTACTCGTACATATGTAGTGACTTACACTGCTAGGAAGGAAAACATGTATGTGAATTTCTTGACTTGCAGCACGCTTTCATTTCCCCTGAGGGGAGGGAATCTGGTTGTAACTACTGAAATATGTACCTTTAAAGATGTCTCATTTATTTGTGATATTGTGTTCTATGTATGTATGCTCTCCCTTTACTGCTGAGGCATTTGTATCTTGCTCAGTGAAGCAATGCAGCACAGGGATCTGTTGCTGTACCACTCTCCTACGTCTCATAGGTGAACACTTTTGATTTGGGGTATTAAGTTGTTAATTGAACTTCAGTTCTCACCTATAAATCAAATATGGATTTTCTGAGAGGAGCCAGTATCTGTATCCCTACTTCTATCCACCTCACCAAGATAAGAACAACTAAGGGTCCTGTAGGGCACTGAGGTACTGTAAATGATTACATGTGCTTCAGTGTTAAAGTAGTCATTAACAACCAGCTGACATTTTGCCCTCTAGTTCTGGTGTACAGATTATTAAGGAAGTACAGAGCAGATTCAATTACCAAATTATTGTATTAAAAATATAATCCAAATTCTGCAGCCATTTGCTGTCTTTTGCAAACAAAACCACAGGGTGATAAATTTTAAGTACATATAATAAATAGTCCAGATTAGTACCAGAGAGAAGATATATTAAACTATATTTCCTTTATTTATTTTTTTTCCTGCGTTACTTGGTCTATAATGTACTTCAGTCAATACCAAATGCTGTTTTAAATATCATCCAGAATGTGTCGTGGTTTTTGACCTCGGCTCATATTTCCAAAGCTGATGTCATGAGCGCGAAATAAATTGTGCAGCAGTCTGGCATTAACAACCTCATCTTGTGAGTTAAATAAACCAAGAACACTTTATTGGTTATTCAGTTTAGACCTTTTCATTCTGAGTTCCAACAAGCTGCAGATATGCGCTTTTGCCTGCTCCACTGGATATTGTTTTCAGATATCTCTGGTCTATATAATCCTTTGAGCTGTATTTTTCTGCATCATAATTGAATCCAGCTAAAGCAAGTTTGTTGTTGTTGTTGTTGTTTGTTTGCTTTTTTTGTTTTTTAAAGCTCATTTTCATAGCATTTTAGGTAGGTTGCCCCGTCACCCAGATTTTTCTATTGACTTTAAAGACTGCTTATGTAGAGCTGTTGCTTATTTTTTAGTTTGACCTTCATATTCCAAACCCTCAGCTACCTGAAATTCCTTTCTCTCTTCAAATATTGCTTTCTTTCATACCTATTAGCCAAATAAACTCAATGTCTTCTGCTAAATTTGTATCGCTGGAAAAGCAGGTTTTCCTGTTGAATAGATAAATCCCATTTACTCAGACTTCCACATGCAACTTTCTTAGCTGCTATTTCAGAAACAATTTGAATTATTCAAGTGGGATGGAGAAGCTGTCCCCCGAACGCAGAAGCTGTGGCTAAATTTCCTAGTTTCCCAGTAACGAGTGGAAGTTTGGCAGTGATGGGGTCACTGCCAGTGCCCTGACTGAAGATCATTGCACGTCGGGGCAAAGGTGTGTGCGGATAAGCGCTTAAATCACCGGAGTATTTAAACTCCTGCCTCTGATTACACCTCAATCTATTTTTTTTCCATGTCTTGGTGCAGGTTTCAGTTCACTGAATACATAAATGTTCAGTCAACTGCTCATCCTGATGTGAGCACTTCACTTGAAGATCACTCTCCTTGACTGTATCTAAACGACCCAAACCCCACTATTTTGTCCTCCCCGTCCCCAGCCACTGTTGGACATATTTCACCTTGTTTATAAAAGTTATTTTAGAAAGGAAGAGGACAAGGGAAATATAGAGGGCTTGACCACTTAATGTGTATATCATTCTCAGCGTGGTGAAGGCCTGGTGTCAAGAAAGAGGCATTTGGAGATTGGCAGGGCAACCGGCACACCTCCAGCATCACTGAGCTCTGTGATTCTGCGAACTGTAGGGTAGGTTTTACCTTCTATCTATTCTATGGCCAAATAATAAAAAAATCTCTTTTTTATTTTATTTTATTTTATTTTATTTTATTTTATTTTATTTTATTTTATTTTATTTTATTTT